>NC_141027.1:2507500-2540000 GCF_052040795.2 Danio rerio | reverse complement strand
GTGCCGTGACCCAGATGGGAGTGAGGCTTAGAGGGGGTGAGTGTAACGGAGGCCAGCTAGTGTGTGCTGTGCAGGTAAACCTCACTCCTCTGACCTCTAAAGGTGCTCTAGCGACAAACAGTCTTGGTCTTTAGCCTCCTTGGTAGAGCAACCGACTCCCATGTGGAAGGTCACCAGTTCAATGACAGCTCGGAGCGGGTTGGGTGGCGTAGGACCGGCGGGGTTACATATGTATGTATAAAATCATATAAAGAGGAAGGTGAATAATGTAGTGTTCATCTGTGTGTGTTCTCCTCTGTAATGTAGTCGAGTTCACATGCACTGGCGTTTGAGGCTGTTGTTCGGTGGTGTGTGAAGTCATGTCAGAAACAGCCTGCAGTGTACAGGAGTGATTGAGAAAGCATCAGTGTGTGGTGTTCCTCATTCCAGCTGTTCAACAACACGCACGATCCACACTGTCAGCTCATATTGGCATCTCTGCGCTGATCTGCATGTTATCAGGATGTAATAATACGCTGTGTCTGTCAGTGAGAGACGGGTGCAGTGATTTCTGATCCTCCACCGGCTCAACCTGTATTTCCAGCTGAAATGACTGAAATCAGCAGTGTGTTATTTCTGAAGAGGAGACACTGAAGCACACACTGACTGACACTCCATCTCTACATTCACTCATCTCTGTTCACTAGAGATCTATCAGTCTCTGTCTACAGATTAACTATATCTGTCTGTCCATCCATTCGTCCATCTTTCTGTGTCTATTTATCTGTCTGTATATATTTTTATCTGCTTGTCTTTTTATATTTCAGCTTATCTGTCTTTTATGTCTGTGTGTGCCTCCATCCATCCATCCATCCATCTGTTTTTCTGTCTATCCATCTGTCTATTCATCTCTGTCAGTAATTTTATCTATCTGTCCGTCCGTCTGTCCTTTTATCTATCTATCTATCTATCTATCTATCTATCTATCTATCTATCTATCTATCTATCTATCTATCTATCTATCTATCTATCTATCTATCATCTATCTATCTATCTATCTATCTATCTATCTATCTATCTATCTATCTATCTATCTGTCTGTCTGTCTGTCTATCTATCTATCTTTCTGTCTTTCTCGCTATCAATCTATCTGTCTGTCTGTCTGTCTGTCTGTCTGTCTATCCATCTGTCTGTTTTTTCTCCATCCATCCATCCATTCACCGGTTTGTCTGTCTATCCATCTGTCTGTCTGTCTGTCAGGCCTTTTATCTATCTATCTATCTATCTATCTATCTATCTATCTATCTATCTATCTATCTGTCTGTCTGTCTGTCTGTCTGTCTGTCTGTCTGTCTGTCTGTCTGTCTGTCTGTCCGTCCGTCCGTCCGTCCGTCCGTCCGTCCGTCCGTCCATCCATCCATCCATCCATCCATCCATCCCTCCCTATCTGTCCGTCCGTCCGTCCCTCCCTCCCTCCCTCCCTCCCTCCTCTCTATCTATCTATCTATCTATCTATCTATCTATCTATCTATCTATCTATCTATCTATCTATCTATCTATCTATCTATCTATCTATCTATCTATCTATCTATCTATCTTTCTCTCTCTCTCTATCTATCTATCTATCTATCTATCTATCTATCTATCTATCTATCTATCTATCTATCTATCTATCTATCTTTATATCTATCTTTCTCTCTCTATCTCTCTATCTATCTATCTATCTATCTATCTATCTATCTATCTATCTATCTATCTATCTTTCTCTCTCTATCTATCTATCTATCTATCTATCTATCTATCTATCTATCTATCTATCTATCTATCTATCTATCTATCTATCTGTATGTCTTTGTCTCTGTCATATAAAGTAAGCATTTTCATAACCTGTTTCCAGCAGTGTGTTGTGTAAAGTGTAAATCACAGCAGGAATGTGCTAAGAATGTGTCACAACATTACTAACATTTTAAAACACTTCAGCAACTCCTAAAATTATGACAAAAATGTACTAACGTGTGTTAAGTAGCAAAGACCTTCAAAATCTTCAACTCCTGTGAATTTATGCACACACACACACACGCACACACACACACACACACACACACACACACACACACACATATATATATATATGTATGTGGGCATAGAAAAATATTTTAATCTGGATAAAAATGGCTTATTTGAATTTTACCGAAAGCATGTGTGTTAACCAAATAACACACACGTGATGGCTGAAAAATAATCCTCCTGTTAAAAAGCACTTGGGATGTATTTGAAAAAAAAAAAAAAAAAGATGTTCAGTTGCAGATTGAAGGAGTGTTGATATATCTGTTGTGTTGAGTGAAAACAATTCCACATCAGAATATTTGAGTGTTTATCATATTAGTGTATATTTACAGTAAAAACAGAATAAAGCGTTCTCAGATTGACTGAGCTGACTGATTGTTTTTTAACCAGGGCTTCATTTCAGTCACAGATTGTTCTTCTGAAGGTGCGGCTTTAAAGGTTGGTGGTGAACTATTCACCAATGATCCATGAACATTTCAACACACACACACACACACACACACACACACACACACACACACACACACACACACACACACACACACACACACACACACACACACGCACGAAAGCATTTTTCTGCATTCTTGGAAACAGAACATTTGTAAAAGAGCAAGAATCTTGAAAACAGCATGTTCTGGTATATTACTCTACACCATTATTTGCATTAAACAGCCCAGAGGGGTAGTTGTTAGCTATGTTCCCATACACATGTTTCTCTGTTCATTCTGTTAAACAGATGTAAAAATGAACCCAGTGATTGATGTCCATATTAGGGTTGAAACAAGCCCAGCATTTAAAGTGTACTTTTGACACCGTGACAATCAGCTTCTCCCCCGTGGTGCACGACAACACTGAAAATACTGTGCGGCTGCCACAAGGGGGCGTATTCCAACAGTCGTGTCCAAATGTCGTGTGCAGTGGAAAGGTGGCTTCACAATTTATTCAGAGACAATAGATGATGGGACAAAGCTATTCCTGTATGGTCTTGTCCTACTAACAAGCAGAGATGTGTAAAGTACTAAAGACCCAGACTTGAGTAACAGTACAAGTGCTCTATTGAAAAAGTGACTTGAGTAGAAGCTGAAGTGCTCTCCAGACTTGAGTGGAAGTACTAAAGTATTGCAAGTAGTTTATTTTAAAATTTCAAAAGTCTTTTTTTGGGGCACGTGATTAAGCAGAGCGAAAAGAAACATGGCTTACGATACTGTTTTTTCTCTCGCGCTTGAACCACAGATCTGACAGATTATAACAGCTTTAACACTTTACAAAGTTGTGTGTCACAAAAACACTCCATAATCCACTCAAAGTGCTATTGAAACCCATTTACGGATTGCAAATTACCGGTTGTGAACGCTGGGATTTTTAACGACCACAGAGAGTCGGGACCTCGGTTAAACGTCTCATCTGAAAGACGGCGCTCACTGAGCAGTATAACGTCCCCGTCACTATACTGGGGCATTAGGACCCACACAGACCACATGTTGGGCACCCCCTGCTGGCCTCACTAACACCACTTCCAGCAGCAACCTAGCTTTCCCATGTGCTCTCCCATTGACCGTACGCAGCCCTGCTTAGCTTTAGTGGGCGACCATGAAATACTTAACTTAAATGATTCATACATAAACAAACCCAAAATAATAAATAAAAGCAGCTTCACATCTGTGCCTTAAAACATATCATATTTGTAACGAAGTGGCTCACAGAGGGATCCATTTGCAGTATTTTTATTAAACACAGTTTAATAAACAATAGCACACAGATGTTGTGTGTGCGCAAACACATCAAACACAGTAGTATGTAGTTGTTGGGCTGGCGGCTGGTAAACACAGGATGAATATGCAGGCGGCTTGTATCAGAGTCGGTAAGCAGGCTAGAGTTCAAGGGCAGGCGGCTAGTATCAGAGTTGGTATTCAGGCTGGAGGCAGGCGGCAGGCAAGACAGGGTCAGAAGCAGAAGCAGGATCACGATCACAATGGGAAAGCAGGCAAGGATGAGAATGCTCAGTAGTGTTATTTTCAAAGTAGATTTTCAAAGTAGTCGTGTCACAGATGTTTTCACACAGCATGACTATCTGGGCTAGCGTTTCGTCGCTGCTTTGTTTACACTGCAAGATGGATCGGCGACAGGGACTTTCACATTGCAGGACTTTACTATAGGAAGAATCGCCGACAACTTCGTCCAAACTACGTCTTAGCCGGGGCAGAACAAGACTTCATAATGAGGTGTATGTGAGTGCTGCTTATATGTGTGTGGTGATTGATTGTGGGATGTGATTCAGGTGTGTCTGCAATCAGTGTATATGGATGACGTAATGTCAATAGTCCGGTGATGGTGACCTCTGCTGGCCAGCGAGGGGAATGACTGGGACCGAGTCGGTGACAATATAGCTCTCTTTCTTTCGTAAATGTGATTTCCTTTAAGGTATATTATGTAAATATCTCTGGGAAACACCCACACACATTCATTCACACTCATACACTACAGAAAATTTAGTCTACCCAATTCATCTGTACCGCATGTCTTTGGACTGTGGGGGAAACCAGATCACCCGGAGGAAACCCACGCGAACACAGGGACAACATACAAACTCCACACAGAAACAGCAACTGACCCAGCCGAGACTGAAACCAGCGACCTTCTTGCTGTGAGTCGACAGCACTACTGCGTCACCCAGCATTACAACGGTAGTATGTAAATGCTTCATTCAGGAGGATTTGAAAAAACAGACTCGTCTCTGGAAGTCAATTCCTGTCCTGGAGTCGACTCTGGTACTTGCTCCATTGAGAGTCGAGGAATCAACTCTTTTTGTAGTCAACTCCCAATCCCTACTCGCCACCATGTCCTCTGGTTTGACGCTGATTTATGAATAATGTTTTGATTTGGTGTTTTGATGTTGGTATCTTAATTTATAAACTAATTTAGTTTTAAATCAATCCGTTCCCAGCTGTCTGTCCGTTTCCAACCCTTAAAGGGCCATGAAACCCCCTCGTTTCAGCAGGGTGTTTTCACACCTCTACTTTGGAAAAAGTCAGAAAAGTGGGCGTGTCCAGCTCTGTTTAGGGGGGAGTGTCGGAGGAACTAAAGTGGGATGGTGTGGTAGTGTCTATTTGTGCACGCGCGAGTTTCAGAGTCAAAATACACACACACACAGACAGGAGAAAGTGATGGTGTTTAACCTACATGGACATCTGTAGTCGAATTATTTGCCAAATTATTAAATGGTGAACTTTAACTGCAGTTTGGCTCTTTCATTCAGGGAATTCATTCATGCCCCTCGCGACAAACGTGATATTTGATTCGAGGAACTGATCTAAGCGTGTATTTTTCATGCAATGTTTGATACCGCACGGCGAATGAGAGAAAAAAAACCTCCACATTTTCCGGAAACTTAGATGCACACGGCAGGTAGCATCAGAAAGCCGCGCGTGTTATTCCGCGTATTAAATATGGTGCGCGTGTTATTCCGTATATTAAATATGGTGCTAACATTTCTGCACTCAGTGCAATAGTTAACTTAATTCGATACGAACAAACTGAATAAACAAAGAGCACTGGTCGCTCACTTACCAAATCTGTAGAGACAGGACAATCACCAACAACTAGAGCCGCATCTATATGGAGAGAATACTACAAGCGAATCCAGATTTCAGCATTTGCAGATGAGAACAGCTCTCAGGTAAACAATAATCCCCCTTAGACACGTAAGTTATTGTTGTCAAGCGTCGCGTACACTGTTAATCCACACGTGACTCCAGCTGAGCTCTCACAGAGAGAAAATGAAAACAAAACTTCACTGCAGCAAACTATAAAAGCAACACTTCACGCTTGTTTTGCCAACACAACGTGGCGTCTCTGTCGTCTAAACACTGTGACAGTAATGAATATTAATGAAGTTGCACAATAGAGCGCGCTGATTGGTTTGAACCAAGTCTTACTCATGCATTAATGCATCACACTGTAAGACGTAATAAGACACACTCTGGCACAGACGTCCAGTCTGCACGCTGGAATACACGCTATTATGTCATGACCGTGACACAGCTTCAAAAATTCGTTTTAAACCGGAAGTACGAATTTGCTTGAAATAACGCAAAAACAACCAATTTACACTTTTTAGTGAAATATAGGTGTCCTAATAGTGTTTACAGCAGTGTGGGACACATATACGACTGTCAACAGCTCAACACATGTGTTTTGGTGTTTTGTGACCCTTTAAAGGGCCATGAAACCCCTCGTTTCAGCAGGGTGTTTTCACACCTCCAGTTGGGAAAAAGTCAGGAAAGTGGGCGTGTCTAGCTCAGTTTGGGTGGGAGTGTCGGTGAGGGAAAATGGGATGGGTTTGAATAAAAATGGGAGTTTCCACTTGGGCACGCGCTGCTGACTGAGGAAAAACAAACACACAGGCGGTGACTGTGTTTAATGACGTTCAAATGTTTGATACTGCACGTCGTATAAGAGAAAAAAACTTCTGCATGAGTTACCGGTAGGTCAGAAAGCCGTGTGTGTGTGGACTATCCTGTCAAAAAATGCTGCGAAAATTCAACACGACGTTCGCCAATAGTTTGCTTACAGTGTTCACGTGTTTACACTCAGAGAGCAGCATTTACAGCAGATCTTTCAGTCCATAATATTGTAGTGATGTTAATGTAAACTAAGTTACTTCGAAATCATTTTGACCAAGGTCTGCCTTTAAACACTGAGAGAGTACAGCTGACCATACCAACTATAACTTTGCCATCTGAATGAACAAAGAAAGGGCGCTGATCACACACTTACCAAATCTGTAGAGACAGGACAATCCACACATACTGGCGCTGCGACTTTTTTAAAGGTGACGAGCAGCAAATCCGAATTTCTCCATTTTTAGAGGAGAAAAGCTCTCGAGTAAAAATGTTCCGTACAAACGTATTTCTGCCGCGCCTCGTGTGCACTGATCCACACGCAAGTCAAGCAGCGCTCTCATAGAGAGAAAATAACAAAACCTTCACTGCAGCACATTATACAAGCAACACTGACCACCCGTAACTACAAAAATTTCTTATTCTTTTCCCACTCCTTTTGGCAACACCAAGTGTCGTCTCTCTGCCGACTGAACACTGATTTAGGTACAGTCTAAGAAAGCTAGCATGCATATTAATGAAGTTGCAGTGCATACATAATAGAGCGCTGATTGGTTTAAACCAAGCCATACTCATGAATCAATGCAACACACTCAGAGACGTAATACAGCACTCCCAAGTCCAGTCTACATGCTGGAATACATGCTAAGATCTCATGGCCATGGCGCAGCTTCACAATTTTGTTTCAAACCGGAAGAACTAATTTGCTCGAAATAACGCAAAACAATCAATTTTCACTTTTTAGTGAGATATAGGTGTCCTAATAGTGTTTTTAGCAGTGTGGGACACATATACGACTGTTTACAGTTTACCCTTTAAATGCAGTACCGCAAATGGCTGTACACCTAACACATTTTTTTTAATCCCTTTGCCCTGTAGCTGCATCAATGATCATTTTGAACTGGTGCCACTTTTACATGCTCATTTTAACTCAGGCAATCACAGAAAGCTTCACAGGTTTATCAACAGGCCCAAATAATTTATCAGTAATCCCAACAGAAGGGATTATTCTGAGAATACACCGACCTGGATGCACTTTATCATGCTTATTACACGACTACTTGCCAAAAGACATTTTAAATTAGACACAGAACATTGTTCTGAGCCATAATAGTTCAATAACTCTGTAATTAAATGCAAATCTGACAGAAAGTAAAACAGCTGATGGAGTATACACTAACCTGTGCATATCCAAACCAAACCAGTTGAATTGTAAATGATCTGCCATTACATTTACTAACCAACATATTATTCATTTACAAGACATGGTAATTTTTTCGAACCATTCTTTGTAAACCCTAGAGATGATTGTGCGTGAAAATCCCAGTAGATCAGCAGTTTCTGAAATACCCAGACCAGCCCGTCTGGCAGCAACAACCATGCCACATTCAAAGTCACCTAGGGCGTACTCACACTATGCTATCCGAACCGTGCCAAGGCCTGTTTCCCGGATCATTTGAGAAATGTAAGTGCTCTAAATTAGGCTCAGGCATGCTTCAGTTAGCCGGCCCTGGCCTGGTTTTAAGAGGTGTGCCAGAGCGCGGTTCACTTGGGCTTTGGTGCGGAACGTTTGTAGTTTCAATGTAAAGCACGCCAGAGCCCAAAACTGAAGACGAGACTTTTACGGGACTATTAGATATGGATCTATTAATCATTCTTACTGTTCAATAAACGCAAGCAGTCGTAGATTATTAAAGACACAAACTCCTCACTGCACCAAACATAGCAAACGGACTTTGGCCCAAATGTGGCCTCATTATGGCACTGCTGGCGTGTTGCCGGCACTGGCATGCATAATGTGGGCCATGCATGGCAATGTTGGCTCTGCATGCAGGACAGCAAACTACATTTGGGCCTGTTGTGGATGGGAGGTGTGGCCCAAATCAGTGTAGTGATTGTTCACAGTGTTTAGGTAACATTAGGCTGGGTTATGGCTCAGTTTTTGGGGTTTCTGGTTAAAGGGTGGTGTTGATCTGGTTAACTTATAGCTGCGAATCAGTACCAATAATAAACCTGTTTTGGGCCAGTTAAGGGTGATAAATTGGCTGAGGTTCGAGTCAGTTATGGTCCATGTGTGGCTCTTTTCTTTAATCCAGTTATGGGCCACTTCATGACCATCATTCTTTGCTGTTTAGGCCGAGGGAAAAGTTATTGTGTGGCTCGGAGCTGGGCTAGAAAACTATGCTATGTGGGACCACAGCTGCACCTTCAGCAAACCTCCTAATTCCTGCAGCATGACGACTTTATGATTGTTTATGAGCATCAAAAGTGGCTGATCTGTTCGGCGAAACATTTGACTGTATCACAGCATATCAAACGACTTCAACTATAAAACTAAAGAAATCTCCACTGTGCTGAGCGAGAGCGCTTCCTAAACTGACCAGCGCATCATCGATGACGTAAGCGTGCCCAGGCCCGAATGCGATAAGAGTGCGGGCCGTCGGGGGAGACGGGAGGGGGGACAAGTGTGCTTCGGCCAGGGTCAAGGCAACTGTACATAGCGTGAGTACGCCCTTAAATCCCCTTTCTTCCCTATTCTGATGCTCGCTTTGAACTGCAGTAGATCGTCTTGACCATGTCTACATGCCTAAACGCATTGAGTTGCTGCCATGTGATTGTCTGATTAGAAATCTGCATCCTTGAGCAGATGGACAGGTGTACCTAATAAAGTGGCCAGTGTAGAGTTGTTATCCACGTAGCAAAATGTAAATTTGTGCATAATTTCACAGCGAAACAACACAAGAAATGAGAGAAAAACCAACACATTTTCACAAATTGACTCTCGGTCATGACAGCCAGATCTCACGAGGAAACGTAAGTATTTTATGTTTTGTCAGTTTAGTGGCTAATTCAAACGAATTTGTATGAGTTGAGTCAAAAATGTACGATTTTTAAAAAGGAGGTGTGGCACCTAACCCCGCCCCTAAACCGAACCGTCATTGAGTGATGAGCAACTCATGCTAAATTGTACGATTTAGATCGTACACTGGAAAAATGATGTCTGCAAAACTGTTGCAAACAAATTATTTGTGTGGAATTTAAACAAATTAAATTTAACAAAATTCAACTTAATTTGTTTGTTTAAATTCAGCCCAAAATAAACTGTTTACAGCCACCTAACGTAAAAAAATTTTAAATCCAAGGAATCATCTCTGAATAATTTTTTTCAGTGTACTAATTTATACGAAATAGCCACTAAATCAGAAAGTTACGAACTGCTGTGAGATTGCGTCGGTCAGGACCATATTTTATCACTCTGTCATTTGATGTCCTCTGATGCTTTAAACGACAAACCTTTGGTGTCTGCAGCTTTATTATTTGGATTAAATTACATATTTATAAAATTATTAAATATTAATGAAAATAGTCATAAACACTTCATAAAACAAAGGAATAAATAAATAACATATTAATAAATTAATACATTTCACAGTGAAACAACTAAACAAATGCCACAAATATTGCCCGATTTTGAGAAAAGTGAGCAGAAAACAAACAGCTTTGAATGCTTTTTTTTTTTTTACAGAAAGTGGTAAAGAATAACAATAGACAAACACCTAAAACAACATGAAGATAAACATGATATGGAAAAATGTAATAAATGAGAAGGAAAATTTTAATTGACAAACCAAAAATCCCTGATAGTCTAAAAAATAAATAAATAAATACATACAAACAATTCTGTGACTTTCAAAATCTATATTGGTCAATTATGTGCGTATTTCATGTTCTTTTTACTTGAAGAAAATGTGGAAAACTTTATTCACAATTTAAAGTAGCAGATTAAAACAATGTTGAGGCTAAAAGCATTTAAGAAAAAATCTAAGTACTTAGAAACTCACTAATAAATTAATCAAATACATGTTACTAATCAAAAAATAAGATTAAAAATGATGTTGAGTCAAATTTACTTATTGAGCAACAAATTTATTTATTGCAACTCTCTACTAGCCGGGCTCCCAGCTAACTCTATCAAGCCTCTTCAGCTGCTCCAGAACGCAGCAGCACGAGTGGTCTTTAATGAACCTAAAAGAGCACATGCCACTCTGCTGCTCATCCGTTTGCACTGGCTGCCAGTTGCAGCTCGCATCAAATTCAAAGCTCTGATGTTTGCCTACAAAGTGACTTCTGGCTTTGCTCCTTCTTATCTGCTCTCACTTCTGCAGATGTATGTGCCCTCCAGAAACTTCTGTGAATGAACGTCGCCTCGTGGTTCCATCCCAAAGAGGGAAGAAATCACTTTCCCGAACGCTCACGCTCAATCTGCCCAGTTGGTGGAATGAACTCCCTAACTGCATCAGAACAGCAGAGTCACTCGCTGTCTTCAAGAAACCACTAAAAACTCAACTATTTAGTCTCCACTTCACTTCCTAATCTGCAATTGCCTCTCTGGCTCCTCCACTAACTACAAAAAAATAATAATAATAATAATAAATAAAATGACTAATGTTTTGCTTCTTACACTTTACACACCTGAAACTTGCCTACAGCACTTATTCATTGTTGCTCTTATAGTTGTGTAAATTGCTTCCTTGTCCTCATTTGTAAGTCACTTTGGATAAAAGCGTCTGCTAAATGACTAAATGTAAATGTAAATTTCTTCCTATTAAGTTTTAATGATTAACCCAACAGCTGGGTGTGTCCCATATGTGATCCAGGAAAACAAAACATAAAGCAGAAGATAAGCTTGAGCTTCATAGAAAGTGTTACTGCATGAACTGATGAAACCTTATGGTAAAGTGTGACCTTTAAATCTTTACTCATGTGTCATCTGTTGTGTAAATGTCCAGCAGTGAAGCTGTTTTTAGTTCACACATGACGCTGGAGAAATGTTTTGATGTCATACTGGAGTTGCTCATTATTATTCTTGTGTTTGTCTTTCTATGAATGTACCGGGTGGAGAAACATCTCTGTCTGTTATTGTGAAGATTCCCGCTGTTACGTCAGGCTGACATGTGATCATCCAGCAGGACAAAAAGTACAGACGTACATTTATAAGCTAAAGTAATGACTCAATAGGAAGTTTGGCAACTCAAATTTTTGTTTTGTTTTGATTCTCAGTTCCTGAATAATTCCATGTTATTCAGCGGTTGTTATCTGTGAATATCATACCGTATAATGTCATGAATGACCAATCCGAATGAAGTTTTCCGGACAGACGCGTAGTAATTAAAGATAATGACCATTGCACTATTGACCAATGATCAGCCCACAAACAAAGTAGCAATAGTGGTAGCAATTCTGCAATTGCTAAATCAAACACCAAAATCAAGCAAATGGCGCAAAATGTAGAGGAGAAAAAAAAATTGCTGCATATTTCCTGAAGATTTTGTCCAGCAATGACACTAATCAAATTCCAGCATCTGCACTGTTTATATAACATTATGAACTCACCGGCCACTTTATTAGGTACACCTTACTAGTATCGGGTTGGGCCTGGTTCTATAGTAATTGCCTCAATTATTCGGGGCATAGATTCATAGATTTTTTTTTTTTTTTTACATTTTTGTCACCTGAAACAGCTGTGTGTGATATTTTTAATAGCAGCAGAAGTTGTATTAGCTTTAATTAAAGTATCAGTGCAGATTATTCATTATTAATCTGTTTTCTTATATTTATTTGTATACACTCTTAAAAAAAACACTGTCTTGTTTTAACCCAATCTTGGGTCATATATATAAAAAATAAATGTTGGTTAATGGCTAATTTTTTCAATACAGTTTAAGTCACTATAAAGTCACTTCATTTTAACCCAACGTATGGGTTTGTGTGCATAAGTGTCAATTTAGTACATCACCCTGAAAGCTGTTTATTAAACAATATATTTACACTGTAAAACCCCAAAAGTTAGGACAACTCAAACCGTTTGAGGAAACCGATTGCAACAAACCATTTAAGTTCAAAAACTAATCCTGATGAGTACTGTGAACTTAATCCATTTGAGTAAACAACAATTTGAGCACAATAAAACCCCATAAATGAAGAGAACTCAAACCAACTGAGTACTGTAAAACCCAATAAGGCAACTCAAACTGTTTGAGTTAAAAAACTAAACTATAAAAAACTCTATATAACTGACCAGCTAAATGCAGCTTGACCAACCTGGTTTAAGCTGGACATAGCAGGTTTTGGCTAGGCTCCCAGCCTGGCTAGGCTGGTCAAGCTGGTTTTAGCTGGTCATCTCCCAGCCTGACCAGCTAAGACCAGGCTGGAAATGGCTGGAAACCAGCCTGGAAATGGCCAAAACCCCTCTAAAACCAGCCTGGTTGACTAGCTAAAACCAGCCAACCAGCCTAGGCTGGTTTAAGCTGTTTTTTTTCAGTAGGGAACTAGTGCCATTTCCCTTAACTTAGCTGAAAATGAGCTCTGATATCCCTTTTTACATTCACCCTTCATTCAGAACGGACCTTCGGGTCACCCGGAAGGCGGAGAAATGATAAATTTGTGTCACTTTATCTTCGCTGATAAGATATATAGCCAGTTACACAACATTTCTATGTAACTCCCAATGATACTTCCGGCTTTCTTCCCACCGCAGCCTCGATTTCGCTTTTGAAAATGGCGGCCGCATGAAATCAGTCTATAGAGGAAAAAGAGGAGGAGAGGGGGTGTAAGGAGGGGATTCTTCAAGACGAAGATGACTAAATGTAAGATGCTTGGTTATTTTCACTGAGCTAGGAATCGTCTGATTGGTGGTTCGTACATTAGATTGACTCAAGGCCAGCCGTGTCAATCATAAGACGTGAATTAGTTTATAAATAAGCTTCACGAAAATTGAACTTCACCTGAAATCTGAATAAATAAGCTTTTTATATATAATTGTTTATTTAAACAAAATTAAATTAGTATTTAAATTAAAATTAAATTAATTATTTTATTTTATGTTTTGTTATATTAGGATTGTTGGAGGTTCAAATATTTGAAAATCTGTAATCTGACCCTGCTGAAAAAAACAGCCTAAACCAGCCTAGGCTGGTTGGCTGGTTTTAGCTGGTCGACCAGGCTGGTTGTAGAGGGGTTTTGGCCATTTCCAGGCTGGTTTCCAGCCATTTCCAGCCTGGTCTTAGCTGGTCAGGCTGGGAGATGACCAGCTAAAACCAGCTTGACCAGCCTAGCCAGGCTGGGAGCCCAGCCAAAACCTGCTATGTCCAGCTTAAACCAGGCTG
Source organism: Danio rerio (assembly GCF_052040795.2). Taxonomy (NCBI): domain Eukaryota; kingdom Metazoa; phylum Chordata; class Actinopteri; order Cypriniformes; family Danionidae; genus Danio; species Danio rerio. The sequence continues at coordinate 2,526,166 of NC_141027.1, read as the reverse complement.
GTCAAGCTGGTTTTAGCTGGATTTAGCTGGTCATTTTCCAGCCCGACCAGCTAAGACCAGGCTGGAAATGGCTGGAAACCAGCCTGGAAATGGCCAAAACCCCTCTTAAACCAGCCTGGTCGACCAGCTAAAACCAGCCAACCAGCCTAGGCTGGTTTAAACTGGATTTTTCAGCAGGGGAGAGTTTAAAAATCACCATTAAATTCCAATACATATTACATTGATCAAACATCAAGATTAGGATTGATTTATCTACAGTAGGGAATTTAGAAAATATCTTCACAGATCTCGATCTTTACTTAATATTGCAAATTATTTTTGGCATCAAAGAAAAAAGGCTCATTTGACCCCCTCTAAAGATCATTTCAAAATGTAAAAAAAAAATACTAATAATTTTAAGATTTACATTTCTCAACTCTTCAAATGCAAGTGATGCATTTTGGGCAATCCCCACCAATTTACCTGTGAAACGTAAGACTGGTTTTGCTTTTGCATATTTGACCTAACCCATGGGTTAAAACACAACCCACGAGCGAGATGAAGTCATACGCTGAATGTCTAAAACAAAGCAGCGACTCATTTAAAGCAGTGCAGTCTGAGAGCATCAGCAGATGTCAGAGATGTTTCAGTCCCACATTCCTGCAGTGACTCTGGTGTTTCTGCCATTGTGTGTGTGTTGCTCTTTCATATGTGCGTTATTTAATGTGCGTCTGTCTGTTCTCAGCGCTCAAAGCCTCTTTTCTTCTCTCTCTCCTGCGCCTCCTTTTGTCTCCTGAAGCAGAAAGAAACCTGTTGGACCGGAAGGGACTATAAAGACCTGTTGTAAGGCGTGTTTATTTGCATTTTACTATTTTAAATCAGCACAATAATGTCATTATTACAGTTACTCGCCTGTTATTCTACACAGCAAACAGTACCATCAGCTGAAACAAACATGCATGCTCTGTCAATAATAAAATCCTATGAGAACAGACTATTCAGACGATACTATTCATATATTTTTTTCTTTCCGGGCTTAGTCCCTTTATTAATCAGTGGTTGCCACAGCGGAATGAACCACCAACTTATCCAGCATATGTTTTACACAGTGGATGCCCCTCCATTTGCAACCCAACACTAGGAAACAACCATACACTCTTATTCACTACGGCCAATTTACTTAATCAGTTCCCCTATAGCACGTGTTTGGACTGTGAGGGAAACTGGAGCTCACAGAGGAAACCCACTCCTACACGGGGAGAACATGCAAACTCCACACCAACTGACCCAGCCAGGGCTTGAACCAGTGACCTTGCTGTGAGGTGATCATGCTACTATTGACACTACATCAATACTATTGATAATACATTACTCATTCATTTTATTGTCGGCTTAGTCCCTTTATTAATCAGGGGTCGCCACAGCAGAATGAACCGCCAACTTATCCAGCACGTTTTTACACAGCGGATGCCTTCCAGCCACAACCAATCTCTGGGAAACATTCGCACACACTCATTCGCACACACACTCATACACTACGGAAGCCCACGCAAACGCAGGGAGAACATGCAAACTCCACACACTCCTTATAGTCAGTTAAATGTCTGTTGAAGGAGCAGTATGAACAGATATTAAGCAGACAGTCTACTAATACTCAAATGAACCATCAGAATAAAGTGTTAACGTAAATTGTAGTTTTAGGAAAAACTAAAACATTTAACAATAATAAATTATTATTAATAATAATAATAATATTAATAATATTAATATTAATAATAATAATAATAATAATAATAATAATAGTAATATCAATAATAATAATAATAATAATAATAATAATAATAATAATAATAATATCAATAATATTAATAATAATAATAATAATAATAATAATAATAATAATTTAAATAATAATAATAATAATAATAATAATAATAATAATATTAATAATAATAATAGTAATATCAATAATAATAATAATAATAATAATAATAATTATTATTATTATTATTATTATTATTATTATTATTATTATTAATATTTTAAGTTGGTTTAAAGTGTAACTTTCACAATATGTTATCATAGTCAGAAGTGCTCTGTAAATGTGACTGGCAGTTCTGGTGTGTCTCTGGTTTCTCATTGTGAGCTCAGATCTGCTTAACCAGGGCTGTCCAAACTCGGTCCTGGCGGGCCGCGTCCTGCAGATTTTAGCTCCAACTTGCTTCAACACAGTTGCGAGGATGTTTCTGGAATGGGTAGCAAGAGCTTGATTAGCAAGCCCAGGTGTTTCTGATCGGGGTTGGAACTAAAGTTTGAAGGACACCGACCCTCCAGGACCGAGTCTGGACATGCCTGTGCTAAACGATCCCAGTAAAACTCAGTGATTTTGTTCAGAATGTTCAGTATTAATACAAGACAACAAATACTGTACAGTCATGCACAGGCGGACAGTGAGAAACATCCTACAAAGAAGTTGTAATTGATATCGAGGTCAAAGCTCACTTCTACACCACACATTTCTATTTTGTTATTGTCAGGAATGCCCCTATTGTCAGTAAAAGCCTCTCGCGTGTCTCTGGTTTCTGTTGTTTTACTTTCAGCTCAAATACAGTACACACTACAGCTTTACCTGGAAACGCTACTGAAACCACCTGACTTTGTGTTGGATTTTAAGGTGCTGGATTTCTGTTTGACTTCAGTGATAATGGCTTTAAGAGTTAGAAGACAGCAACTTTGAAGTGAGGGTGGCTCAGTGGTTATCACTGTCACCTTACAGCAAGAAGGTCGCTGGTTCTAGCCTTGGCTGGGCGGGTTTACTTTTCTGTGTGGAGTTTGCATGTTCTCCCCGTGTTGGCATGGGTTTCCTCTGGGTGCTCTAGTTTCCCCCTCAGTCCAAACACATGCGCTATAGGGGAATCGATGAACTAAATTGGCTGGAGTGTGTGTGTGATAGAGTGTGTACTTATTATTTTTTTATTTATTATTTATTTATTTATTTAGCACCGTTGTTTTAGAGAGGATAGTGGAGGTTACAGACAGGACAGTATTGGGAGCAGAGAGAGGGGAAGTGTCGGCAAAGGACTTCGACCCAGAAATCGAAAGAACTTGGGTCGCCGTGAACACCATCGTGCTACAGTATACATAGGCGAACGTAAAGTGGACGTCACCCATTTAAAGTGAATGGTAAGCGTAGACGATGACGCCCCGTGTGAATGGGCCGTTACTTATTTAAAATGAGCTGAAACAACCAACCCGGGCTCATTGTGGAAACGTAGTCCCGCGGACGTTTCTGGAGACTGCGGAATACGTCCCGGCAGGTACGTACGGCTGCAGTTTTTGTTTTTGCGAATCCGCGAGAGGCCGCCGTTGTGCGCTTTTTCTCATCTCCAACGTCTCTCGCAAGCGCGGTTCGCGTCAACCCGCCAGAGCCCGCTGTCCGACTGACCGGATGATTGACTGCGCGACTGGCCAATCGGCTGACCGCCCTCCTCTTTCCCTCAACCCAACCAATTTTACCGATTGACCGCCTGCCCGCCCGCTCGCTTCCCTGAACCCGAGCAACGGTTTACAAAAGCCTTTCAAAAAAAATAAAAGCCCTGATTTATAAAAAATGTTTTATTCCACCACGTTTTCGGATTTCGCCGCGTTCTCGCCCTGTCACGAAACTCGTTCACTTAATTTTTGGGATTCTTTTTTTGTCTTACCTGATTGCTGGAACTGCTCTCCCCCAGACTCGAAACCGATCGCCGTGGTCGACTCCTCCTCTCCGCGTCTCGAGCCTGCCGACGTTACACGGTGAGCTAAGTGGACAAACGGATTGCAGCGGGAAAACGCTCCACAAGGAGGTGAGCGGTCAGCCGGCGAGCGCGAAAGGGGAACAGCGTCACACCACCCCACATCGTTCGCTTGAAAAAAAATAAATGCAGCAGTACGTACCTCCCGGGACGTATTCCGCTGTCTCCAGAAACGTCCGCGGGACTACGTTTTCAGAATGAGCTTGGGTTGGAAACAACACAATTCTTGAGTGTGTTTTTAGGACAACCTAATGGGTTTAAGTTCACACTTAAATTTGTAAAAAGTAATACATTTGCTTAAATCCTCCATGTCAAACCAACACAAATGGATTGTGTGGAACCCAGTAGTTTTTTATTTTACAGTGAACAAACAAACAAACAAATATAGTGTGTACTGTTGGTTTTATAGTGTTATATTTGATACTGTAGATTGCACAATTTTTAGAAATATTAATTTGTAAGATGTATTTACTGTGTATTGATTAATTGTTTTGGCGAAGCAGTGGCGGAGTAGGTAGTGCTGTCGTCTAACAGCAAGAAGGTTGCTGGTTTGAGCCTCGGCTGGGTCAGTTGGCATATCTGTGTGGAGTTTCCATTGTTCTCCCTGCATTCGCATGGGTTTCCTCCGGGTGCTCCGGTTTCCCCCACAGTCCAAACACATGCGGTACAGGTGAATTGGGTAGGCTAAATTGTATGAGTGTGTGTGTGAATGAGTGTGTGTGGATGTTTCCCAGAGATGGGTTGCGGCTGGAAGGGCATCCGCTGCGTAAAAACGTGCTGGATAAGTTGGTGGTTCATTCCGCTGTGGCGACCCCGGATTAATAAAGGGACTAAGCCGACAAGAAAATGAATGAATGAATGAATAAATGAATAATTGTTTTATATTTTTAGGTACTTTTTACCATCAGTCCGGGAATCTTTTTAGTCCAAATATCAAAAAATTCTAACAAGAATAAAGATCTAAAGATTTTAACACTGATAACACCTTTTTACTGCACCAATGGGTTTATTTATGTAGACTTAGGAAAATGTGCTTCAGTAATGTAAAAATGTTACACTTTAGTTTGTCACAATTCACAGCGTTTATGACCGTCTCATGGGGTATCTGCAGAGCTAGTGTATTTCCCATACCGATAAACATCCTGTGACTTTTAAAAATTGTATACGGTTCCTTTTGCACCATCGATGCTGTAATGTAATTAAAATATAATCAGTTAAATAAGCATTCAGTTAGTTGTTCAACCATAAAACAAGACAAAAAGCCACTTACACGCATGTGCCCGCCAGGGTTAGCAGGCCAGCACAGAAGCTCCTTTGGTCCCACTTTATATTAAGTGTCCTTAACTACTATGTACTTGAATCAAAAATAAATACAATGTACTTACTGTGTTTGTCATGTATATGAGAAAACTGTGGTGCTCTTGAGTTGGGATAGGGGTTGGGTTATGGACAGGTTTGGTGGTGTGGGTAGGTTTAAGGGTGGGTTAACGTGTAGGGAATGGTCTGCAGTGTATTTAAAAATGTAATTACAGAAGTTAATTACAGATGTAATTACATACCAGTATTTAATCAAGCATAAGTACTCAATAAATACATGTATTAACACAATAAGTGCATTGTAACAAACTAATAATTCCTGTGTAAGTACATATTAGTTAAGGCCACTTAATATAAAGTGGGACCGCTCCTTTGAATATACTGGTGTAAAATAAATGTTCATATTTTAAAGAAATGGCGAGTGAAAAAATGAAGTTTAATGCAGTGCTTCTTGTACATTCTGAGACCCGCTTTATAATGTATATCGGTTATGCAGTGAAGATCGAAGATTAAGGGTGCTTTCACATCTGTAGTTCGCTTCATTTGGTCCAGACCAAGCGCAATAAATGATACATCGTTGCATCTTCTGCCGTCTTTGGGTCGCTTTCACACCACACTGCTGGCTTTGGTCCGAACCAGTTGAAACGAACCAAAATGCAGTCATCTGACAAAATCCACATCTCTCATTGGCCAGATGTTGTTGAACATATTTCCTAAACTGCTTATTGATTGGTCAGAATTCACGTGTGGGAAAATCCCAGTGAACTCCCGCAGGTAAACAAAACCTTTTACTCTGGAGGGACGACTGCGCTGGCTGATTGTATCCCTGCTTTAGACAAACTTTACATTACGAAAATGAAGCACGGCTGCGGCTGCAAAACAGTGTTTAGTGCATCGCTCGTCACTTCAGGAGGAGACGTGAACTAATTTAGCTAAACTGTGACATGCTCATCTTGCGGAAATAATACCAACGATCCATCAGGTAATGTTTTCCCCCCTTTCTCTCTCTGTTGGTAAAGTGCTGTCAACAAATATTTTTGATGATGCACAGCGCATCGGCCTACGGCAGCTGAATTAGTCCAAAAGGTGCAGTACTTTTTTTTTTATGGATCATATTCTCACCACAAACGAACCGCTCCAGGGTTCGTTTGAAAGCGTACCGAGACCACCTCTTCTAGCAGGTCTCGGTACGCTTATTTGGTTCGCTTTTGGTGCGCACTCGAGTACGATTGCTTCATTCACACCAGCCCAAACGAACCGCACCAAAAGGGGAAACGAACTCTAGTGCGATTCAATTGAACTAAATAAGGCAGGTGTGAAAACACCCTAAAAAAAAAGGCAGACCTTAAACACGTCAATTGTGTAACTTCATACAGTTCACCGGAAGAGCTTGACCCAGGTTACTGCCAAAGTCCTTCTGCATATACCCTATTACCTGCTTATTATTGAGATATGAACTGTTTATTAGCACTTATAAAGTACAGTATGATCTGATTCAACATCCCTAATCATACTCAGTGCTAATTAGTAGTTTATTGAGCTGGAAGTCTTAGTTAATAGTTAATAGTGTGAATTGTACATAAATAATAAAGTGTGACCAAACCTTCTTCTGTTCCACCAAATATCTCCTCTTGAATCTTTATTTTGGGGATTCTGGTAAAATACATCAAATCTGTCAGAGGTAGGGTCAACAGCAGCGGCTCTACAACATTGTTCCTCTCAGTTATGTAAACACTGTGTGGTATTCGCGTGTGTGTGTCCAGGTGAAAGATAATCGAGCAAAAATGTGTAAAAGAATTCAAATTATAGGTTTTACTCTCATGATGTGCACGTCTCTCTCTCTCTCTCTCTCTCTCTCTCTGTGTGTGTGTGTGTGTGAAGTGTGTGTGTGTGTGTGTGTGTGTGTGTGTGTTTCTGTGTTTTACAACCAGGGAATTTCATGCATGTGTGTGTATGTGTGAAACGTCACTCCACACTGTCCATCCCGAAGGCATTATTTAACCAAATGAACTGGTATGGTGACATTTCATGACCGATATAATCAATAGATCTCACAATTCCCACTTTTCTTCTTTATTCTGTTGTAAATGGAATGTGTTTGTCTTTTATTATTATATTCTCATTAGACGAACAAAACGGCATCTTGTTTGTCTCACTAGTATAAAGTGTATAAATGGTATAAAGTACACAACATCATCATATCTCTATATCACATCTCTTCCATCTTTTAAACCTACTCTGCAAACATGCTTTTCTTGGAGTTTTTGTCTTGTTTCTAAATATCTAAAACATCTTAAATCAAGAAGCATTTTCTAGACCAGCTAATTTTCTTGTTTTCAGAAATAACGAAGTGAGTTTTTCCTTAAAACAAGCAAAATGATCTGCCAATGGGGTAAGAGAAATAAACTTATTTTTCCTTTTGACATAAGATTATTTGACGTACTCCATTGGCAGATTATTGTTTTGTAGTGTAAATATATGTTCTTTACACCAAATGAACCGAAATCCTACCTTTATATGGACTTCATATGGACAAAATCAACTGTACACTGCAAAAAATGCTTTTCTTGCTTAGATTTTTTGTCTTGTTTCTGGTCTAAATATCTAAAATTTCATATATCAAGAAGCATTTTTAGACAAGCAAAACATACTGTCTTGTTTTGAGAAATAATATGCCAAAATTAAGTCAGCAAAATAATCTGCCAATGGTAAGCAAATTAATCTTGTTTTTTCTTTTGACATAAGATTATTTTGCTGACCCCATTGGCAGATTATTTTGCTTGTTTTAAGGAAAAACTGACTTAATATTGGCATAATATTTCTCAAAACAAGACAATATGTTTTGCTTGTTTAGAAAATTCTTCTTGATTTAGGAACTTTTAGATATTTGGACTAGAAACAAGTCAAAAAATCTAATTAAGAAAAGCATTTTTTGCAGTGTAGGCAGTAGATCTTTCTCATATCCGGAGGTGTAAAGAGTACCTGAAAACCATACTTGAGTAAAAGTACAGATACCTCACTGTAAAAATTACTCCATTACAAGTTACAGGTCACCAATTCCAATAAGACTTGAGTAAAAGTATTAAAGTATCCGATTTTAAAAGAACTTAAGTATTTTACTCATATTGAATGTAGGCTGAAAGAACACCAAGGAAGGTTTAATTTCTTAATATTGAAATAAATTTAACACCTCAATGTTTCAAAATGGCAGATTTACAAAAATAGAACTAAAAGTCTGTCAAACTCAAATGTCTAAAAAAAGGCACAAAATATTTTTCCAAAAAAAAAAAAAAGGAGTCAAAATGTAGTGAAATAAAATTCATATCTGACTTTGATGTGATTCACCTCTCAGTAGGCATGGGACAATTACCGTTTTCAAGGTATACCTTGGTTTGGAAAAGTCAAGGTTTCAAAACCATCAAGATTTTCTGCAATACCGTTTTCTGCCATACCATAAGGTATGTGTATGATTTTTTTTAAATTGTTTTCCTAAAAAAAAAAATCTCAGCAAAAAAGATGCTGTTTTAAATTAAATTTAAATAAAATATTTAAAATTTTCCTCAAAATAAAATGTATTGAGTTCAAATTGTTTTTTTTTTTTGGGGGGGGGGGGGGCTTACCCAGTTTTACACAGTTTTACACAGTTTTACCCAGCTTTACACAGTTTTACCCAGAATATATATATTTTTTAGTCAGAATCTTATACAGGCTCATGTATACCCAGAGAGGGGCAATATTATTATTTAACTATACTAATAAGCATGTCACTGCTAATTAAGCTAAATTATAGTCACGTTATGTTGCAGTGGTTTTTGCCATATCAATAACTGTATTAACTTTTGTTAACATTATGCTTACAATACCATTGTAAAGTCAGACATAATTTGACTAAATTCACATTAAATTAACATTAAATAGACTCTTGCCTCAATGTGTTTTCTCAAATTTGAGGATGAGTTCTTAAAAGCACTTATTTACGTGGTTCGTGGCAAACAAAGTAGACACTGCATCCTGCACACTGCATAAAGATGGCGACTCGTTTTGCACAATCACAACGTACATATATTCAATCAAAAATGTAGTCAAGTAGAGAGTAAAAGTTGCTTATATTTTTGATACTCAGTACAAGTACAAAGTAGTCAAAAAAAATACTTAAGTCAAGTAACGAAGTCCATTTACTCAAGTACTTTACACCACTGCTCATATCTGGCACCTAAGCTCTGGAACAGCCTTCCTAGCACAGTTGAGGAAGCAGACACGCTCCGTCAGTGTAAAACTAGATTAAAGACACCTTTCTTTGCGTTAGCATACACATAAAACTCAAATGCTCTTGAAGTCCAAATCCGCTAAAGTATTGTTAGTTTGCATTATTTAGGGTAACCAGAGCTGGGAACACTTCCCAAAAGACAATACAATTTGAACAGTATCTACACTTATGCTAGTCTGGTTTTATTATTCTCGAGGTCTCCATAATCTTGGACCAGGCCGTATCCTGAGCAGCTGCTGTGGTGGTCTTGGAGGAGTGGAGAGCATGACGAGTCTACTCATTGATCCTGTGTGCCAACCTGAACACCAGCCGGTGACCTACTCACACCTGCAGCTTCTCCACGATGGATGTCCAGTGCTCTCCGGCACCTAGACTGCAGCTCTGCACAAGAAGTTTGGCCAGAGGAGAAATGATCGTACCCAACTCAGCCTGGTTTCCTGGTAAGGGTTTTTTTTTTTCCTTAACCTTGGTCAATTGGTGAAGTTTGTTCCTCCACTGTCGCTGCTGGCTTGCAGCTACTTATTAAAAACTCACTAATAATGCAATAACTGATGATATAAATGTGATTGAGGGCTTACAAAGAGCGTGGAGGGAGTCAGTTATTTTACACACTAAAGACGCAGACTTGTTTTGTGGTTTTATTGACTGAAGATTGTCAAATAATGCTAAAAGGCACATATTTAATTGAGTGCAGATACTTTTGTATACGCTTTCACTAAAACCCACTCAATTATGTGCTGGAAAATTAAAATCCACACAAGAATAATCACACCAGATATACAGTACACAGCAGGCCCGGAATGGCTAATCGGGAGGACCGGGAGAATTCCCGGTGGGCCGGTCCGTTTTTTGGCCGCGAGGGCCGGTGTCCCTAGCTCCAGAATCTGTTGCTCTCAGCAGTCACACTTTTTAAATTAATTGATTTACTTACTTGACTACAGTCTTCTTATTCATTATTTTATCACAGCTCTGCTCTTTTTATATATAACCAGCCTTCAGGTTAATGATGATATTATTCAAATGAGTCCGCCCTTCATATACAACTGTTGTAGTCCAGTGGTTAGCACGTTAGAATACGACGCCGCCGACCCGGGTTTGATTCTCATCTGAGTATGTTTTTTTTTTTTTTTTTTAATTATAGTTTTATTGTTAAGACATATAATACTGTTAGGGTTTTTGAACATTTAAAGTTCTAAAGCAGCTGTTTTTTAAAAAAAAAAAAAAAAGACGTGATAGTGTAATTAGAAACTGAATTGGAAATGAACTTATTTTAATATAGTCAGTGGTGAACTGAGGTGGGCCGGTCTAAGGCTTGAAACTCCAGGGCTGAAAAAGAGTCCCACTCCGGCCCTGGTACACAGTAAAAAAATGAACAGTTTCTATATTTTAGTGTTTTAGGTTTATTTGCGGTGTTGAATTGCATTATGGGATGTCCACTTTTGATGCTGAAAATTCAACTCAGTGACTTTAGGCTCGTTTGAGATGGCCAAATTCTGCGCAGAATGGATCACCGGTGATCACCGCAAGATGCATGCCGGTTAGAAATGTGTCCGCCTTGCCTTCGCCTGATGTCACGCTGACGTGCGCTAAAAAACTCTCGCGATCGTGAGGCGGGTACCTCGGATTAAGCAGTCGGCCGCAGTTGCTCTCAAAAGACTGCGTTACCAAAAGCATGATGGGAAACGACTGGCTGACGACACAGCTGAATGCTGATTGGATGAGACTGACACATTACACTTTATTAACTTGTTTTACTAAGGTTTATACCTGGATTTGTTGAATACCTTTTTTGTATTTTCGTTGATAATTAAAAAAAAGTCATAAAGAGGATTACATATGGTTATTTATTTAGATTTACATGCAAACAAAAACAAAACACATCTTTGTAAAACATAACGTGACCTATGTAATATAACTGTTACTAATAAATCATTAGGATGTGTGTGTGTGTGTGTGCTGTATTTTATTTCTCTCTCAGTTTTAAGTCCTGTTTGTTGTCTTTTTCACTTTTTGTATGTTTGTGTGAATTTTGTATTGTAATTTTTATGCAGCATTATTCCATTAAAGTCAATCCAATACACACATATATGCATACACACATAGGTAATCAGACTGTTTTGTCATTATGTCATATAATGACATTTGTCATATGAGAAGTGAAAAGGGTGTAGTAAACAAGACACACACACACACACACACACACACACACACACACACACACACACACATATGTTTATGTATATAGGCTATATGTATGTGAAGTCAAAAGTCATGTTTAATAGACATTTTCACAGTTTTTCCTACAGTCTAATAGTTTTTATTCTGGAGAAAGTCTTGAGCTGTTTATTTTAGTCTGGCTGGAGTAAAATCAGTTTATATAGACCTAATAAGCTTGTCAATATAATTAACCCGCTAAGAATTTCTTCATGTCAAACAAACATTTGTCATGACCCGTCACTCAAAAGCATCTTGCTATGGCTACTTCCATTATAATGTAGCCAAATTAGGTTTCTTGAAAGCTTTCTTGCTGTATAAGCTGTTTATTTTGTTATTCTTTTAACGTTTGTTGAATATACAGAATTATATTTTAAATACACCCTTTTAGTTAATGAGCTGTTCATCTTCTGTAATTCTGAACATCGTTTTGTAAAAACAGTGATATTTCTATTGCATCCACTCCCACATTAAAAAATACTATAGTAATGTGTACTGTAGTGCTTTTGAACCATGTTATAAAATAGCCTATTTAAATTTTTTAGTTCTGGTATCACAACAACTATAAACACAACCCAATACTGAATAAACATGTTCAAAATGCAATAATATTTACTATGAATCACCATAGTATTTTTTCATGAGGTCATTCGTCTGCGATAAAAAACGCGAACGAGATCTCCGCCACTGGTGACGATTCCAGGTGGCTAAACAGCGAGATTCAGCAGGTGTCCGACTTCTGATGTAATTTTTGAGCCCTCCTCTTACTGCACACGCCTGCTCTCGTTAACAATGCAGTCAAGGCGAGGCGCACCTCAAACGAGCCTTTTTATTCAACGTAGGCTCATTCTGCAAACGTAGCCCTATATACATTTCTGGAGATGGTGAACTATGTAGCCAGAGGTACGCATTTCGTCTTTAAAATGAATGCTACGGGGCGGTATGATGCTGTTCCTTTCTACGCTACCAGCAGACCAATTACCTCTGTATGGACTGCTTTCCTGTTGTTACCAGTTTGCTCAGTGCCTCGCCATGTATGTTGGCGGAGAGCAGTTGACCCCAACAACAGGGGTTGAGTCTGGCAAAGAACGGTTCCAGAAAGTAGGCAAGACAAAAACAAAAGCCAAGAAATAAAATAAGCGAGTAAATAATGGGGTAGGAATATGGTAAAATCTGAAAATGTGGTAAAAAAAAAATAAATCAGGCAGCCACAAGGGTTTCTTTTTCGGGTTTTCTTTTCAAAACACTGTCTGCTTAATTTAGGGAAGGGGGTGGGTGGGGCTAACAGTCAGTCAGTCGACAGCAGCCTCTGGTGGATTTACGTGAGAACAGCAGGCGGGAATGGCACTTGCGAGAGAAATTAGAGATCTGAAAAGCGTACACATCGCCCTTAAATTCTAGTGAATCCTGGCATATTTATATAAAAAAAAAAATAACCCTTGGATGTATTTGCCGCTTTAGCAATGTATATGGCGGTGCATAATCAGAATGAGTCTTGCTTTTATTGGCATTTTAGTAGTTTGGGATAATATAATGCATAAGAAATAATATCTAGAGAAGTAAGTGCGTGAAATAGCAGTAAATGTGCTGCAGTTTATTAGAAGTTTTCTGTAGCGTATTATACAACACCAACACAGGCAATATAGCACTGCACACTATTTACACATGTTAATAAAAGTCACTTTTTAGACTTTTTTTAAAGGTTAAAAGTTGTTGGAAGAAAGATCAAGATCCCATAATGCAGTTCACATTCAGAAATAAACAGGGGAGATTAAAAACATGAAACAAAATATAGATAACTGCTCATACTGTTATTTGTTGATAGGACTTGGTTCAGTACAGTGGGCTAAATACGATCAGTCGATATTTAATAACATCATCTCCTCTTTTTTTAATTTATTTTAGGATTAGTGGCTTCAAAGTTTCTCTAATGGACACACAGTGTTTCCAGTTGTGGGTAAAGTATGTCTAAACCTCACCCTCAGTAAATATTTGCAACAGTTTGTGAATACTGCACAGAACAAAGGCTGAAGATTGCCGAGATTAGACCGAACCTGTCCACTTTACCGCATTACCTTTTTGTTTTTTACTGTGATAACTCATTTCTCTCACAATATCACACAATTTATCAAGTGCTCACTGCAAAAATGCTTTTCTTACTTTGGGTTTTTGTCTTGTTTGTAGTCTAAATATCTTAAAATTTTTAAACCAAGAAGTATTTTCTGGACAAGCAAAACATATTAGTTCATGTTCAGAAATAATGAGACAAAATGAGTTTTTCCGCTTAAAACAAGCACAGTAATCTGCCATATGAATTAGCTTTGTCAAAGTGAAAACAAGACTATTTTCCTACCCCGTTGGCAGGTTATTTAGCTTGTTTTAAAGAAACTTTTACTCCATGTTGATTCATCATTTCTTAAAAGAAGACGTTGATTTGTTTTGCTTGTCTAGAAAATGCTTCTTGATTTGAGAGTTTTTAGATATTTGGATTAGAAAGAAGACAACAGACTTGTGAGAGTGAGAGATCCACTTTTGCACTGTGAAAGATGAGCCAGCTAACAGGGTTTAACATTAAACCTTGAAGTAGAAAATCTGAAATCAATTCAATCTTGTTGTAACTCAATGTTGGGTCAAATATGGACAAACCCAACCAAAAGTGTAACTTAAATTGAAGTGAGATCCCTCTTTATATTATTAATTGGTCTTAACTAATATGTACTTACAGTACAGGGAAACGGATCATTTGTACTTATTGTGTTAATACATGTTCTGCATTGTACTTATGATTGACTGAATGCCTGCATGTCATTACATTGTAATTAGTTTCTGTAATTACATTTAGATTTGCACCGTTGACTCATCCCTTATACTTTAACCCAACCCTAAACCTACCCATACAACCAAACCTGTCCCTAGCCCTGCTCTTGATAGCACCAGAACTGTTCAGCAATGTACACTGTAAATACACTGTATTGATTTATTATTTTACAGTAAATGTAACACTGTAAAAAAGTTGACTCAACTTAAAATTGTAAGGCAGTTCACTGCAAAAATCAACTGAAGTTAAGTCAAGTGCAGTACTTGGGTTAAAAGTTAAAAATTGTGCAGCACGTTACCCTTACGTACATTTTTAAGTTGAGTCCGCTTTTTTTTGAGTGTAGTTAAGGCAACTTAATATAAAGTGGGACTAAAATAAATTTATGACAACCCAGCAACATTTAGAGCACTGTAAAGAACAAAAATAAAATGACTGCAGAGCTTTCTGAGTTGACTCTGAGTTACATTTTTTATAAGCTGTGCAGCAAGTTGCCTGACAAATTTAAGTTGAGTGAACTTTTTTTTTTTACAGTGAAGGCCACTTAATGTAAAGTGAGACTGAATAACTTTTGTCAGGTTTCAGGAAGGATGAGGGAGCGAGGACTCAGGTGCAACAAATAATGGGTATTTATTAATAATAAAATAAAAATAAAAGGCAAAACAAAACTATCCCGAGGGGGAAAACATTAACAAAACACACAAACAAACTTGGCTGGGCTGGGCTGGCAAGACAAGACTGGAGCAGAAACACAGGGGGAGTGTAGACGACGAACTGGCACAGCAGACATGAGGGGTTTATAAACTGTAGGAAATTAACACACAAACAGGTGAACATAATTAACTAATAATTGGTTAACAAGGAGGGTGGGACTAGACAATAGACGGAAGAGCGCATGACACAGAGAGACAACACAAGCCATGCGCTCACATAAAACAGGATAAGAACACGCAGCCAATGAGAGAACTCAATAACCACATGTTCATGACAACACAAGCACACGGTGCATGGAAACATACACCACGTGCTAAACACAACACCAACAGAAGACTGAACGCAAGACACGAGCACACGATGAACTCACCGTGCACTCACACACGCAGCGTACAAGTTTCATCCCAGCGCCGACCAAAACCGAAACCAACTAGACTGAGACGCTGGGAATGAAACACCACGCTGCAGACAGACGAACACTAGCACGAGTACAAGAGCGCGCACGTCCGAGGCACGCAGAGCCCGCGCAACTGCATCAAGCGGGAGCACGCACACTCTACGTACACTCACGCCGGCGCGAGCACACAGAGACACACAATGACAGAAACAGGACAAGACAACTAGTGTCCGAGCTCTGCCACCAAAACAAGAATTTACAAGACCAGAGTGGCAGAACCCTGACAACTTTACCCAGTGTTTTAGAGAACTGTATAATTTTACTTAAAACACTAAAAGTGTCAGGTAAAGTTACTGCAGAGCTTTTTGAGTTAACTCAACTTAAAATATTTGGATTAAAAGTTGAGTGAAAATAAAAAAGCAAGTTACCTTACAATTTTAAGTTAAGTCAACTTTTGTTTTGTTCTAATCAATGTTTAATCAAGGCAACTTAATATAGAGCAGGACCAAAATAAAAGTACTCAATATTGTGTTACGGCAACACAGTCGTGTTTTAGAGCACTGTAAAAGTCATTAAAACTTCAGATTGTGAGGCAAAAATGACCTGATATTTAACTTGAATAGAGTCAACTGCAGTTCTTGGGTTAAAAATTAAGTCAGCTCAAAAAAAGCAAGCTCACAATTTCTAGTTGAGTCAACTTTTTAGTAGTTAAGTAGTTAATGCATTCATTCATGCATTCATTTTCTTGTTGGCTTAGTCCCTTTATTACTCTGGGGTCACCACAGTGGAACGAACCGCCAACTTATCCAGCACGTTTTTACGCAGCGGATGCCCTTCCAGCCGCAACCCATCTCTGGGAAACATCCACAAACACTCATTGACACACACACTCATACACTACGGACAATTTAGCCTACCCAATTCACCTGTACCACATGTCTTTGGACTGTGGGGGAAACCGGAGCACCCGGAGGAAACCCACGCGAACGCAGGGAGAACATGCAAACTCCACACAGAAACACCAACTGAGCCGAGGATTGAACTAGCAACCCAGCGACCCTCTTGCATGTGTTTTCAGAAAGTCAAAAGGTAATTCGTTATTGCCGTCTATGTTTAATTGTTAAAAATATAAATATGTAGACATTGTGCAAACAAACAGCGCAGATTTCTGTAGAATGGTATTTTCTTGGTATATAATAAAGGTTACATGCAATGAATCATGCTCTTATTGTGCATAAATTATCAGGTACACTCACTGTAAAAATAAATAAATAAATAAATAAATATATATATATATATATTTTTTTTTATGTATATTTTATATGCATTTTATATTATATTATATTATATTATATATATATATATATATGTATATATATATATATATATATATATATATATATATATATATATATATATATATATATATATATATATATAATCGTATTCAAAAAAAGCTACTTGCTGCAGAGCTTTTTGAGTTGACTTAATTTAAATTGAGTCAAGTGCAGTACTTGGGTTAAAAGTTGAGTCAACTTAATTTTCAACTGCTTAAAAATAAAGGTCACACCAGTGACGCTAACTAAACTAAACTGATTCTTATTGTGATAAAGCTCTAATGTGTGTTTATGTGTGTGTTATTTGGTTATCTCCTGATTAAGTTAATGTATCGTCCATTAATGAATGATTATTGCAATTTTGTTTTTGATTGTAATGGGAATGTTTGGTGAGGTTTTGTGTGTGAAATAACTTCAATGTTTGTTTAGTTTCATTTGTTTCATTTGTTTGTTCGTTTTGTTATTTGTTAATTTATTTATTCAGTATTTATTTATTCAGTATTTATTTATTTATTGTTTATTTATTGTTTATTTATTCATTCATTCATTCAGTATTTATTTATTTATTCAGCATTTATTAATTAATTTATTTATTTATTTATTCAGTATTTATTTTTTATTTATGTATTCATTCATTCAGTATTTTTATTTTTAATTTATTCAGTATTTATTTATTTATTTGGTATTCATTCATTCATTTATTCATTCATTCATTCATTCATTCATTCATTCATTTAGTATTTATTTATTTATTATTAATTTATTAATTAATTAATTAATTTATTTATTTATTCATTTATTTATTTATTCATTTATTTATTTATTCAGTATTTATTTATTATTAATTAATTTATTCAGTATTTATTTATTTATATATTTATTTATTTATTTGGTACTCATTTATTCATTCATTCATTTATTTATTCATTTAGAATTTATTTATTTATTTATTCAGTATTTTTATTTATTATAATTTATTTATTCAGTATTTATTTATTTATTTGGTATTTATTTATTCAATCATTCATTCATTTATTTAGTATTTATTTATTTATTCATTGTTTATTTATTTATTTATTTATTCATTCATTCATTCATTTATTTATTCAGTATTTATTTATTTATTTATTTAGTATTTATTCATTCATTCATTATATGTTTCTTTATTTAACCAGATAAAAAGCCCATTGAGATCAAGATCTCATTTACAAGGGTGACCTGGCCAAGAGGTCTGCAACACACGATTTATATAAAAAATAAAAATAAGTAAAAAATAAAAATGTAATAATATTAGTAATAAATATAAAATTGATATAATATAAAAATACAGTTTAGTTTTCCAGCTTTACCACATTTCAATATGTTAAAAACACATACATTGAGAAATGGACTGTTGTTGTTTGTTAAAAAGGATAGAGGGAAACGATGTCATTGGGATGAGCTCAGATATCTTTAGTTCAGACTGAAGAGTATTCCAGGATGAGAGGGCGGCATGACTAGAGGCTCGCTTCCCTATTTCAGTTCGAACCAGGGGAACAGTTAAATGATAAGCTTCACTTGAGCGTAGGGCATACTGGCTTTTAGACTTATGGAGAAGGGAACATAGGTATGAAGGCACCAGTCCCAGAAGAGCCTTTCATTCATTCATTTATTTAGTATTTATTTATTCATTCATTCATTCATTTATTCAGTATTTATTTATTTATTCATTCATTCATTCATTCATTTATTTAGTATTTATTTATTCATTCATTCATTTATTCATTCATTCATTCATTTATTTAGTATTTATTTATTCATTCATTCATTTATTTAGTATTTATTTATTCATT
>NC_141027.1:2052500-2127500 GCF_052040795.2 Danio rerio | reverse complement strand
TCTATATAAGAGCCCAGGGTTGACAGTGCATGACAAAGCACAAACCAAGCATGAAGACAAAGGAATTGTCTGTAGACCTCCGAGATTGTCTCCAGGCTGGGGAAGGTTACAGAAACATTTCTGCTGCTCTGAAAGCTCCAGTGAGCACAGCGGCCTCCATCATCAGTCAGTGGAAGATGTTTAACCACCAGGACTCTTCCTAGAGCTGGCCGGACATCTAAGCTGAGTGATCGGGGGAGAAGGGTCTCAGTCAGGGAGGTGATCAATAACCTGATGGTCACTCTGTCTGAGCTCCAGCGCTCTTCTGTGGAGAGAGGAGAACCTTACAGAAGGACAACCATCTGTGCAGCAATCCACCAATCAGGCCTCTGTATGGTAGAGCGGCCAGACGGAAGACAGTCTCTGCCTGGAGTTTACCAGAAGGCATCTGAAGGACTCTCAGAGCATCAGAAACTAAACTCTCTGCTCTGATGAGACTCAAACTGAACTGTTTGGAGTGAACGCAGGCTAACAGCATCCCTACAGTGAAGCATGGTGGTGTTGGCATCATGCTGTGGGGATGTGTTTCAGCAGCAGGAACTGGAAGACTAGTCAGGATAGAGGGAAAGATGAATGCAGCGATGTACAGAGACATCCTGAATGAAGACCTGCTTCAGAGACCTCAGACTGGGGCTACGCTTCATCTTCCAGCAGGACAATGACCCAAAGCACACCGCCAACATATCAATGGAGTGGCACAAAAACAACTCGGTGAATGTGCTTGAGTGGCCCAGCCAGAACCCAGACCTAAATCCTATTGAACATCTCTGGAGAGATCTGAAAATGGCTGTACACCGTCGCTTCCCATTTAACCAGATAGAACATGAGAGGACCTGCAAAGAGGAACGGGCAGAAATTCCCAAAGACAGGTGTGCAGAGCTTGTGCATCATATTCACAAAGACTTGAGGCTGTAATCACTGCCAAAGGTGATCAACAAAGTATTGAGCAAAGGCTGTGAATACTGATGCACATCTGATTTTACAGGTTTTTTATGTTTAATAAATTTGCAACATGTTCAAAAACTCTCTTCACATTGTCATTATGGGGGATTGTGTGCAGAATGTTGAGGAAATCAATCAGTTTAATCCATTTTGGAATAAAGCTGTAACATAAACAAACATGGAAAAAGTAAAGCGCTATGATCCTTTCCAAATGCACTGTACATTCCTACTGTGTTGACGGCATTATCAAGAGCTGCTCACCTTCTGGAGAATCTGCGTCTTCACAGCCGGATCAGTCAGATTTTGACCGGATTTGACCGTCAGTTTTGCCGTCTGTTTGCTGCGCTCTGAGAGACACAAATACCATCCGTCAAAGCAGTCTAGCAGAGTAACACTCATTCCAGATCCTTATCAAGACAACAACATGCGAACACAATCCAACACAACTAGAGCTGTCAAACAATTCAATGCCATTATATGCATCCAAAATAAAAGTGTACCTACTCTGTATATTTATTATCTATATAAACACAGACATGGATTTAAATGCCGGCCAAATATTAATTGCAGCCAAAATGAAACTTTGCATATGCATAATATAATAAGAAGAAGAATTCCTTACATTGATATAGCGCTTTATTGGGCACTCAAATATGTGTTCTTGAATTATAACTTGACTTCTAGTTCATCATTTGGTTTCAAAGGTGTCTTATATGAAAGTTCAAGGCCTCTAGATTTTGCTTATTTGAGCTTATGATCATGTCTTGATGAGGACAGTGCGGTCTGACTCTGCTCAGACTAAAGTCTCATCACTGAACAGAAATAATGTCCAGTATAGAATATAAAGTCCTGCTGCAGTGGAGACAGAATGAATATTGTGTCTGACTCCATCATGAGCTTGGAGGACTGCATCCATACATCTCTGACATGACTCACATCACTGATTAATAAAGTCATCTGGAATGAAGAAGAAAGCCTTCAGCAGGATCCCAGAGTTCATCAAGAGTCTTTGTGTTCATCTTCAACGCCTCCTCCATCTTACCACAGACATGCTTAATAATGTTAATATCTGGTGACTGGGCTGGCCAATCCTGCAGCAGCTTGACATTCTCTGCTTTCAGGAGCTTTGATGTGGAGGCTGAAGTATGAGCAGGAGTGCTATCCTGCTGGAGAATTGTCCCTCTCCTGTGGTTTGTAATGTAATGGGCAGCACAGATGTCTTGATACGTCAGACTGTTGATGTTGCAGATCTCTCGCACACCCCCATACTGAATGAACCCCAAACCATGATTTCTCCTTCACCAAACTTGACTGATTTCTGTGAGAGTCTTGGTCCATGCTGGTTCCAGTAGGTCTTCTGCAGTATTGGTGATGATTGATGCAGATCAACAGATGATCCAGCAGAGAAAACCACCTTCTGACACTTTTCCAAATGATCAACTAGAAGTCCAGTTATCATCTGCTCCTCTTATGACTGGGATCCACCTCAAGACTTTCATAATTTAGTGTATAGTGAAATATACATGCTCACCTTTGTAGCAGACAAAACTCAGTTTAGTGTTGCAGTTCAGATCATTCAGTACCCAGTTGCGTTCCAGTTCCACACAGTACTGACTGTTGGCGTAGTTGTTTGGCTGTCCTGGACCCCACGGTATAAATGTGGACGTGCCGCTGTCCGACCAGAGCCAGGGATCAGTGGGACCATGCCGATACAGTCCGATCCACACGTTTGCATAGTAATCCGGATCTATGGATCCCAGCGCCTCTTCTACGTCAGCGTAGTCAAGGACGGAGGCCAGATCAATATAATGCTGTCTGCAGTACGTCTGAGCATTCGACCAGCTCATGTTCTCAGCAACAAAGTGAAAGGTGTACGACTGGGAGGACACTGTGGGCGTCAGAGCTGGAGATAAACCAAGACACAGGATGTATTAAACGTCATATCTGTGCATAATGTTTTAATCATTTAAATATTGTATATTGGTCTATGGTGGCGCAGTGGTTAGCACTGTGGCCTCACCAGGGCCGGAGCAAGCTGAACTGCCGCTCTAGGCAGAGGACGATCACGCCGCCCTCAACCCCAATGTGAAAACGTAAGTGACCGGTTATGAAAATGAAGTGAGGTGTCGCGGACCTCTTTTCCAGCGCTCTATGCGCGGATATAACGGACGCGCGGGTGCTGAGAGAGGGAGGGAGGTGTCGCGGACTGGTGGACACCGCCCTCTCTATTCTGCCGTCCTATGCGTGGATATAACTGTGGACGCCCGGGTGCTGAGGGAGGGAGAGAGGTGTCGCGGACGCTGCATTCTTTATTCTGCCGCCCTATGCGCGGATGTAACTGAGGACACGCAAGTGCTGAGGGAGGGAGGGAGGTGTCGCGGACGCTGCATTTTTTATTCTGCCGCCCTATGCACGGATGTAACTGAGGACGCGCAAGTGCTGAGGGAGGGAGGTGTCGCGGACGCTGCACGCTTTATTCTGCCGCCCTATGCGCGGATATAACTGAGGACACACGGGTGCTGATGGAGGTGACGCTGACGCCGCCCTCTCTATTCTATTGTCTATGCACGAAAATATCTGAGGACGCGGGTGGTGAGGGAGGTGTTGCAGACATAAGTGAAGACGCAGGTGGTAAGGGAGGTGTCGCAGACGCCACCCTCTCTATACTGCCGCCCTAGGCGGCTGCCTAGGTCGCCTATATGGACGCGTAGGCTCTGGGCCTCACAGCATGAAGGTTACTGGTTTGAGTCCCAGCTGGTGTAACCCCACTGGTCCTACACCACCCAACCCGCTCCGAGCTGGGATTGAACCGGCGACCTTCCGCATGCAAGTCGGTTGCTCTATCAAGGAGGCTAAAGACCATGGCTTCTAGCTTCTGTCGATAGAGCACCTTTAGAGGTCAGAGGAGTGAGGTTTACCTGCACAGCACTTACTAGCTGGCCTCCGTTACACTCACCCCCCTAAGCCTCACTCCCATCTGGGTCACTGCACCAATGTAACCCCGCCAGTCCTATACCACCCAACCCGACCTGGTATCGAACCGGCGACCTTCAGCATGGGAGTCAGTTGCTCTAAAAAGGAGCCTAAAGACCATGGCCTCTAGCGTCTGTCGCTAGAGCACCTTTAGAGGTCAGACACTGACATAAACCAACAGTTTCCAACAGGGGGGTCCCGGCCAAAGTTCTAGCTAACGAATGCATGAGGTCAACCAAACTAATAAGACATTTGCAGATGACTTATCCCCCATTACCGCAATAAACCCAGAGCATTTTGAAACGCAAGGCAAAAGAATTGACACGCACCCAAAATGAGATGAGGGACGTCACAGTTACTGACAAGAAACTCTTTGAAATTGACAACTCATCTAGGGCCAATTTAAAGACCAAAGGCTTCAGTTATAATTTACATTAGGCTAATATTTGTGCATAAACATATCTAGATTTAGTAATAAACATACCGTTTGTTTGTTATCCTTACTGCAAACTTATATATATATATGAGCAATATCACACGAGTAGCAGTGCGATATGGCTGTATATCAGCACTGATGGGAGGCGTGCGTTGATACGAGGCCGCAGGTCGAGTGCCTTAGCATCCCACCAATGCTGTCATACATCCATATTGCACTGCTACGAGTGTGATATTGCGTTTATACAACAGTTCGACGGCACAATCGTGTATATAAATAAGAAAGTCAAACACAGAGAGTCTAAAACTCTTTTGTATGAGGAACTACTTTCTTCCCCTCAAGGTGAAGAAGGCATGGAGGCAGTGCTGTTTATTTTGATGGATCATTTTAATCCTTTAATTGTTTTCATCTGTGTGTTCAGTAGTGTGTAAGCGTTTAGACCTGCACAGGTGCATATCTAACACGCTCTGCTGGACTTTAGAGCAGCATCAGTTGGTCAATGGCGCTGTTGGTCTATATCAGTTCCTCAGAATAGCAGTGCTACAACAATGCGCCTTAACACACCTCCTTTATAGACCAGCACACACATGAGTCCACAAAGCAGCGCAGATGGATTTGCAATTTAACCAATGTGAAGCAAAACATGAAAATTACAGTTGCGCTGGTCTGAAAACAGCAGCAAATCACGCCAAACACGTCTTGCACATTATTGCGCCGGGTGTATGACAGAGCCCCCATAGTGTCTGTATAATGAGTGTGTGTGTATTGAGCAGGGGTCACCAACATGGATCACATGAGTTGCCCGTGAGCATGTTCTAAAAGCAGCTCACCATACCCACTTACCAGTGAGCTTCATC
The DNA here is from genome assembly GCF_052040795.2 of Danio rerio. Classification (NCBI taxonomy): domain Eukaryota; kingdom Metazoa; phylum Chordata; class Actinopteri; order Cypriniformes; family Danionidae; genus Danio; species Danio rerio. The sequence continues at coordinate 2,122,253 of NC_141027.1, read as the reverse complement.
GAATAGTGTCTATAGCTATTATTTGTAAATCACAAATGCATTAAAGTCCAACTCGGGGAAACTACAATGGTTAGAAGAGTGTCGGCTACGTTAAAAAATCCTTATAAAAGTTGATTTATGTCACACAATTGATAATCTGTACAAACATGGAGCAACGTAGTGCACGATCTGTTAAAATCTGTTAGTAGCTAGTGAAAACACTGTAGAAGTGATCATCTGAAAGCGTAAATACTGTCAGAGATTTATAGAAATGAAGTGCTGCATATTGATATGTATTCATTTCCTACCCTGTTAAATCGTTTACGACTATTGTGGGAATCATTAACACGATCAGTGTCTTCACATGGAGGATCATCATTAATTATTAATAATAAATATTTAACTAGATTATTAAAGTTCGTCGAGACAAACTTTAGGCTGGCTTGAGAAAGTCTGTTGGAAATAGTTTGTTTAATTTAAACAGTTTTAAAAGTATGAAACGATAGATAGATAGATAGATAGATAGATAGATAGATAGATAGATAGATAGATAGATAGATAGATAGATAGATAGATAGATAGATAGATAGATAGATAGATAGATAGATAGATAGATAGATAGATAGATAGATAGATAGATAGATAGATAGATAGATAGAGATTAAACCAGTTTATAGATTGATAGATAGATAGATAGATAGATAGATAGATAGATAGATAGATAGATAGATAGATAGATAGATAGATAGATAGATAGAGATTAAAGCAGTTTATAGATTGATAGATAGATAGATAGATAGATAGATAGATAGATAGATAGATAGATAGATAGATAGATAGATAGATAGATAGATAGATAGAGATTAAAGCAGTTTATAGATTGATAGATAGATAGATAGATAGATAGATAGATAGATAGATAGATAGATAGATAGATAGATAGATAGATAGATAGATAGATAGATAGATAGATAGATAGAGATTAAAGCAGTTTATAGATTGATAGATAGATAGATAGATAGATAGATAGATAGATAGATAGATAGATAGATAGATAGATAGATAGATAGATAGATAGATAGATAGATAGATAGATAGATAGATAGATAGATAGATAGATAGATAGATAGATAGAGATTAAAGCAGTTTATAGATTGATAGATAGATAGATAGATAGATAGATAGATAGATAGATAGATAGATAGATAGATAGATAGATAGATAGATAGATAGATAGATAGATAGATAGATAGATAGATAGATAGATAGATAGATAGATAGATAGATTAAAGCAGTTTATAGATAGATAAAAACATTTTATAGATAGATAGATAGATAGATAGATAGATAGATAGATAGATAGATAGATAGATAGATAGATAGATAGATAGATAGATAGATAGATAGAGATTAAAGCAGTTTATAGATAGATAAAAACATTTTATAGACAGACAGACAGACAGACAGACAGACAGACAGACAGACAGACAGACAGACAGACAGACAGACAGACAGACAGACAGACAGATAGACAGATAGATAGATAGATAGATAGATAGATAGATAGATAGATAGATAGATAGATAGAGATTAAAGCAGTTTATAGATAGATAAAAACATTTTATAGATAGATAGATAGACAGACAGACAGACAGACAGACAGACAGACAGATAGACAGATAGATAGATAGATAGATAGATAGATAGATAGATAGATAGATAGATAGATAGATAGATAGATAGATAGATAGATAGATAGATAGATAGATAGATAGATAGATAAAAACATTTTATGGATGGATGGATGGATGGATGGATGGATGGATGGATGGATGGATGGATGGATGGATGGATGGATGGATAGATAAAAACATTTTATGGATGGATGGATGGATGGATGGATGGATGGATGGATGGATGGATGGATGGATGGATGGATGGATGGATGGATGGATGGATGGATGGATGGATGGATGGATGGATGGATGGATGGATGGATGGATGGATGGATGGATGGATAGATAGATAGATAGATAGATAGATAGATAGATAGATAGATAGATAGATAGATAGGTTTCTCAAGCCAGCCTAATTAAAAGTAAACTGAGCACATTTGTTATTGGAGAAGTGTGTATTAAACTGGTAGCCACATTAATCGGTAGCCGAGAAGAAGCTCTCGGTTTCAGAACGGTTGGTGACCCCTGGTATATAGTAATGCCTTTCATTCATTGATTTTAGTCAGGGCATATACTGTATGCTGTACAATAAAAGCATGGGAAATGTAGGCTGTAAAAGTCATTTTGAACTGAATATTGATATTTATTTGGTGTGCACATGTACTTGAGGAATTATTTCAAGGAATAAGTTGGATTATTTTAAGAGTAACTAATTATTTAAATGCCACATCATTTCGTTTGTTTGTTTGTATACTTTATAGTCCCTCAAGAGGAAATTTTCTGTGGACTCACACAGCACTGTGCTGACACAATAACAATTAAAAAATATAGCTGCAAGCAGCAATTAAGGGGCCAAGCACTATTGGCCATAAGATGGCGCTGCTCCAGAAGTTTTTGAGTACTTTCAGGGCATGGGGTTGAAGATGTATACCATGTTTTGTAATGATATGTGAATATGTTGGTAAATATAGCATTTTTGGCCAAAAATCGAAATGGGCGACGCCCAAAATGGCTGACCTGTGAAAATCAGACATCATTCGACTCGACATGCTCTGCCGGATGTAATGACACCAGTTTTATGAGTTTCAGACGAAAGGTTGAGACGTTAAAAGGCAAAAAGCAAGTTTTTGTATCTCCGGACCACTAGGGGGCAGTGCGCCGAAACTCCGCATATAACCTCAGACCCTAGTTGTCATAACACACACCAAGTTGGGTGTAAATCGGTGAATGCGTTACGGAGATATCGTCTCAAGTCCATTTTCGCAAGTCCTACGTTAAATTTGATCGCAAGTTAAACAAAAAAGGTTGGTCAAATCAACTTGACTTCCATAACTTTTGGTTGGCATGGCCTGTAGATCATGTGATTCAATTTTGGTGATAATCGGAGAAACGGCCTAGGACGAGTTCGATCAAATAGGTTTTTCGAATAATTTAAAATAGCGCGAAAAAATTCATGACGGAAAATGACGTCATATGGTGCATTTGAATCGGACTGAGCCAAGGAATCAGGGGAAAAAAGAATTTTGATTGTAGCCCATTCGGTTCAAAAGTTATGATGATAAACGTACAGGAAAGTTTGGACAAGTGGTGGCGCTAGAGAGTTTGATTTTGAGACTTAATATTTGGTCTGATTAATGTTAATACTGTCCTCTATCATTGTGCCAAATTATATAACTTTCCCGCATACGCCTATATGGGCTGCCATTCAAATCTGGCGGAAGAAACGGAAGAAGAAGGAAGAATAATAATAATAGGAACGCTAACGGATCCAATAGGTGCCTACGCACCTGCGGTGCTTGGCCCCTAATAAGCAAACAAGCAAAAGAACTACACACACTATCGATCAGTGTTCAACAGTCTGATTGACGCTGGGATAAAAGAGTCTTAGTCGGTTTCGCTTCCAGCGGAAGGTTCTGTATGTTCTTGTGAAGTGGGGAGAGTGCATGAGATGGGTTACTTAAAATTCTTGCTTCATTCAGAGCGCATTGCTCGTAAAGGGTTTGAATACTAGTAAGAGTTTCAGATCCTATTAGTCTCGTAGCAGTTCTGATAATATTAAACTTTTTTTATTTAATTTACCAGAAACAGAAATATAACTTTTTCTGAGGGTGCCGCTGTCCGAACGTCTTTTATGCCATAATCCAGTTTTGTGCATAAGCTTAATGTACATCTTTAGATAGAAACAGAGCTAATGACAGAATCTGTGCACGCAGATCTTTAGCCCATCATTGAGTCTGTTTATTTACTCGTGTAAATGTGTGTACATTCATATTTATTCAGTTTTTAAATTATTAACAGTAATATTATTGACTAATATGACATTATATGATTTATTTACAATACAGTTTGTCAAGTCATATGTTCTGTCTTTTAGTAGAGGTATTATATGAGACACTTGCTTTGTTTACCAAATAAAGTGGATCTAATTGGATTTGCATTGTGAACATTCAATACATGTTAAAAATGCATTCTTTTTTATTTAGTATATTAAGGTTTTAATTATGATGTGATAATAATTTCGCATAAATCTGCAGATTTTTAACACAATTCTGCACAGAAATAGCAAAAAACGTCCGCAGATTACGTCTGGCCCTGGTCATGACACAAAGTTTATTATATAAAAGAAAAGCTAACCTGTGAGGAGCAGCAACAGCAGAACCGTCTCCATGATGAGCCGTCTACAAGAACAACAACAGGAATCTTCTGTGAACCAATCAAAGCACTATAAAACAGACCAGAAAGATTTCTTTATAATCTCTGAACAATCAAATCAATGATCTCACAGTAATGGATGATATAAAACATGATACTTAAACATGCATCAAATATAATTACATAAGTTATACAACTACCTACTCTAGGTTAACTGTGTCTGTATGCACTTATATTCGCGTATAACCTAAATGTAACGTGATTGTAATGTAATAATGTGCAAGGCTGCTTTGAAACAATAACTATTATAAACAGAACTACACAAATAAACTTAAATTGAACTAGTTTGTCTTGTCTTTTGCAAAAAAATAGATTTAATTTAGAAGTTTGCATGTTACAAATTTCAGATTATTCTTCAACCTCACGACTCAAGTCTAGTCAATAGATTATGATGTATGAATTATAACTAAACAAGTCAATTTCAATGATCAGAGTCTCCTCTGGAAGTCCACATAATGAAGTCTTACCTGCGGTGTGCCTCAGGGTTCGGTACGCGGCTCGTTCCTCTTCTGGTTTTACTTTAAATTTACAACGACACAGATGATTATTTATCTATTGTGTCATCCTCACCGCCGCACCTCCTTCATGTGCTGACATTCATGACACAATGACCTGGATAAACAAATGCTGACCTCAGGTGAAGCCATGAGCTGTCCTGCGATTGTGTGATGTATCGTCACTAAAAGTGTTGTGATAAGCCATATTATTGGCATTTTCAGATCATATAATGATTATATAACAGCATAATAGTGCAAATATCATTCTTAAGGTTATTTAGATTCTATAATTTGATGTTAAAGAAGGAAATGTCTTATTATACACTACTTACTGGTACCTGGTTGGACCCCTTCAGATCTGCCTTAATCCTTGGTGTCAGAGATTCAGCAAGCTGCTGGAAATATTCCTCAGAGATTTTGCTCCATATTGTCATGATAGCATCACACAGTTGCTGCAGATTTGTCGGCTGCACATCCATGATGCCAATCTCCCGTTCCACCACATCCCAAAGCTGCTCTATTGGATCGAGCTCTGGGGACTGTGGAGGCCATTTGAGTACAGTGAACTCATCGTCATGTTCAGCAGTCTGAGATGATTGAGCTTTATGACATGCTGCGTTATCCTGCTGGAAGTAGCCATCAGAAGATGGAGACACTGTGCTCATAAAGGGATGGACATGGTCAGCAGCAATACTCAGGTAGGCTGTGGCGTTGATGCTCAATTGGTACTAATGGACCCAAAGACAATCTCCCCCACACCATTACACCACCACCACCAGCCTGAACCGCTGATACAAGGCAGGATGATCCATGCTTTCATGTTGTTGAGGCCAAATTCTGCCCCGAGCATCTGAATGTGTCAGCAGAAATGGAGACTCATCAGAGCAGCAACGTTTCTCCAATCTTCTATTGTCCAGTTTTGGTGAGTCTGTGTGAATTGTAGCCTCAGTTTCTTGTTCTTAGCTGACAGGAGCGGCACCCGGTGTGCTCTTCTGCTGCTGTAGCCCATCCGCCTCAAGGTTGGACGTGTTGTGTGTTCAGAGATGCTCTTCTGCAGAGCTCGGTTGTAGCGAGTGCTTATTTGAGTTACTGTTGCCTTTCTATCAGCTGGAACCAGTCTGGCCATTCTCCTCTGACCTCTGACCTCATCAACAAGGCATGTGCGCCCACAGAACTGCCGCTCACTGGATATTTCCTCTTTGTCAGAGCATTCTCTGTAAACCCTAGAGATGGTTGTGCGTGAAAATCCCAGTAGATCAGCAGTTTCTGAAATACTCAGCGCAACCTGTCCGGCAGCAACAATCATGCCACATTTAAAGTCAGTTACTGTAAATCCCCTTTCTTCCCCATTGTGATGCTCGCTTTGAACTGCAGCAGATCGTCTTGACCATGTCTACATGCGAAATGCGTTGAGCTGCTGCGATGTGATTGGCTGATTAGAAACTTGCGTTAAGTAGCTGGACAGGTGTACCTAATAAAGTGGCCAGTAAGTGTATATACTATGAAACTATTATTAGGTAAATGTCCAATTATTACCTTCTTAATTATTGACACGGGTGAAGTAGAAATGTAAATTTTATTGTAAAATAGCTTTAATGTTATTTGATGAGTGAATTTGTAAATATATTTTGCAACAGCAAAAAATATTGAGGTCATGTCCTAGCATTGCTCAATAAGTCTAACCTCGAGACATCAAGACATCTAAGAAACAAGTAAAAAAAAGAGCATCATGAATTTAAATATTAAAAATAGTAATAAAATTCTAATATAAATAAATAATAATAATAATAAAATACAGCCACACTTCAATGTCCTTATGACATCTTGACCTGGATAAGCAAATGCTGAACTCGGCTGAACCCATTCAGAGATCAAGATATCAAGGACATCAAGACGAATATGAAGATGATTAAAACAAATAAATAAAGACAGATTGTAAAAGATATTATATTATAAATAGATGTAAAATGAGAAGATCCATGTGGTTTAGATGGTCAGGAAATAAAAAACAAATGAAAGTAAAATTAGAAATAGAATAGGAAATAATTTAAACTTCTATTAAGGTATAAACAACATTATAAACTAATATAATACTTGAATTATTACAACAGAGAAACGAATCAAGATTTAAAAACAAAACCAAGCAGAATTTTACAAATGTTACTACTATAGAAAAAATTAAATATTCTCGATCATCAAATCTTCCCCATTAATGAAGATTTATTAAAAATAGGTCTGCTACTAACTCTTGCTGGCTTTAGAACTGATTGTTTGCGCTTGCCTTCATTTGTAAACTATTTTGGTTAAACCTCCTGCTAAACGAACGCATGAAAATGCAGTAAACCCATCAGAATCTGTATGATCGCCTCCATCATTTACATCACAGCCTCGGGCCTTTTTCCAATGAAGTCATGCTTTGATTACTGGAGAGATTTGTGTGCACTATTTAATGTCCAAAGGGTTTAAAGCATGAAGATATCTTGGTCAAATATCAAGTGAAAGCGTCACAACAGTTTTACAAAAGCACAAAACGAATACACAAGGAAAACGGCAAAATACTTACCAATGATACTAATACAAGGATAGAATCAACTTTTTAAATAGGTAAGTTATAATATTACACATTCACCGGCCACTTTATTAGGTACACCTGTCCAGCTGCTTGTTAACACAAATTCCTAATCAGCCAATCACAAGGCAGCAGCTCAATGCATTTAGGCATGTAGACATGGTCAAGAGGATCTGCTGTAGTTTAAAGCGAGCATCAGAATGGGGAAGAATTTCAGATCCTCAAGATTTTCTTGGCACACTTTGGGTTCGTTAGTACCAATTGAGCATCAACGCCACAGCCTACCTGAGTATTGCTGCTGACCATGTCCATCCCTTTATGAGCACAGTGTCTCCATCTTCTGATGGCTACTTCCAGCAGGATAACGCAGCATGTCATAAAGCTCAATCATCTCAGACTGGTTTCTTGAACATGACGATGAGTTCACTGTACTCAAATGGCCTCCACAGTCACCAGAGCTCAATCCAATAGAGCAGCTTTGGGATGTGGTGGAACGGGAGATTGGCATCATGGATGTGCAGCCGACAAATCTGCAGCAACTGTGTGATGCTATCATGACAATATGGAGCAAAATCTCTGAGGAATATTTCCAGTATCTTGCTGAATCACGAAGGATTAAGGCAGATCTGAAGGCAAAAGGGGTCCAACCTATTACTAGTAAGGTGTACCTAATAAAGTGACCGGTGAGTGTATAATATACAAGGAATTTCTTGATTTTAAACAGAAGAAAGAAATTCATAAGTTTAACACTGGAATGTGAACAAATGATGAGGACATTAGCATTTCTGTTCAAAAGTCCCTTAAACTGAGAACTAACACGGGCCCAAATATGAACCTAAAGCTAAAAATACACACTAATGACAAGTCGAGACGAGAGAGGAAACTTATGATGGATAATGTACATCACAGAATAAAGCCAGACAGGTTTATCAGCAGCTGTTGGATATTAAGACTGAAGTGTTTATTCTGTGAACACCACCGGCTGGATCTACATTATCCTGATTTTTACAGGACGTCTGGACACAAAACCAAACTATTAGAGACAGAACATTGATCAGAGCTGTAATATCTCTCTAACTCTTTAATTAAGCTTAAATCTTAAAGGCATTTAAAGATTACTACAGGGTTCTTACACCTTTTCAAACTTCAAATTCCAGCACTTTTCAAGCACTTTCAAAGTGCTTTTCCAGCACTTAACCACCACGGTAAATTATGTTGATAAATGCTGTATGTACTTTTTCACATTTATATCCATTGTGCTATAAAAAAAAAACACTATGACATTTTAACTTAAGTTGTTGAATACTTTGGAACATGGATTTATTAAGATAGTTCACCCAAAAATGGTAAAATAATAATAATTTTAAAAAGTTCAGTTATTGGATTTCTTTTTAAGTTTTGGTCTCTTTCTTATAGTCAGATTTAGTTTGGGTGTACAACCAATCTTTCATCACCGGTCGTTCATAATATTTCATGTGCACTGCCATTCAAAATTCGTGTAACAATTTAAATCCTTATGTGTCCGAACCATTCACTGTAAAGCCTGAAAAATGGAGTTTGCAGGTAGCAGCGTTTGCCACACATTTTAATTACAAAATGTTCTATTTAATCTTTCTTTTATTCATCACAATGTTGTCAGTCGTGCAACTGCAGAGCGTTCACCATCGCAAAAGAGCTTGCATTCACTGAGATTAAACTAATATTGCAGCTAATGAAAAGACTGTCGTTGCTATTAAGATGACGTTTGCAATTAATAAGTTATACGTCAACTGTTTTAAACTATTTTTAATTGTTGCGTTTGGCGTTTTTAGGAAAAAATCCTGCGTGAATGTCTTCTAAATATGCACATTCGGTGAACATTTTGCAATGAAAACTGGTCACACGCCAACAATTTTATGCACAAATGCTCCCGAATATATTTTGAGCTTGCATAGATAAGAGTTTGGGCGCATATGCAACTAAAACAGTCGCAATTTCGAGCCTTGCAACATCAAATTTCAAGCAGGTTCAAGCACTTTATCCAAAAATCCAAGCACTTTTCTAACCTTGAGAAGTCTATATTAAAAATCAAGCATTTTCCAGGATTTCCAGCACCCGTACGAACCCTGATACTAGTTTAAGTTAAGGAGAATAACGTGCTTAAATCTAAATATCTGTGCGTCTAGCAAATGTTCATTTCAATGGTCATATGCACGCCACATCCAGTGTGCGACCAGCTTCAGAAGACTGGAGCCTCAAAAAAATAAAGAAATAAAAAATCAGTCCCGCACAGACCTCTACATTGGAGTGGCATAATTGACCAATCAGAATTAAGAATTGCAGAGAGCCTTTAAAAACAGCCAATAAAAGCCAGAATAATTGCAGTTCCTTATTAAATCAAATTTTTTGCACCTTTACTTTGTGTAATTACATAAAAATGGCTAATGAAAATAGCATTTCTCTTGGTAAATATAAATTAATGGGAACACTCAGTAACACGCCTCAGTGCATATTTACCCAGTATTGAACAGCCCATCTCTTCTGGAAGTCCACATAATGAAGTCTTACCCATAGTGTGCCTCAGGGTTCAGTACGCGGCCCGCTCCTCTTCTGGTTTTACTGTAAACTTTACTGCGACACAGAAAACATGCAGCTCTAACGCATCCTTAAACTACTGATTTAAACTGAATCAGAAACTGAATCCTTCTCATGCTTTGAGAATCGTTTTCCTATTGCTCATTTTCTGATTGATTTAAAGCAGCAGTCGACAGTTTAATATATACAAGTAATCATTTGCAACACTCCTTACACCACAGTGCATATTTTCCCAGTATTGAGGAGCCCGTGTCTTCTGGAAGTCCACATAATGAAGTCTTACCTGCGGTGTGCCTCAGGGTTCGGTACGTGGCCCGCTCCTCTTCAGATTTTACTGTAAATATAAACATGCAGCTCTAGTGCAACATTAATCTACTGATTTAAACTGAATCCTTCTCACATTTCCAGATGGGAAACATCAACATCGTGTTCCTCTTGATCACTTTCTGATTCAGTTTAAACCAGCAGTAGGCTGTTTAATTGACAGAAATTCCTGTTAATAGTGGTATAATCACAGCTAGGGGCTGGAAAACCGATGTGACCATCTTGAATTGAACTGGTTTACAGGCTGACTGGAGTAATTGAACTGTGCTTTGTTTGGCTATAAATGGCCACGAGTGTGTTTAATACTGTACTGCAGTCAAGCAAACACAGAACCAACTTCATTTGAATGCTGATTTGAATGTTAATCGAGTGTGATGACCTGACACACACACACACACACACACACACACACAAGGGCGGACATAGTGATTTAGGGGACCAAAGCAATTCCAGGTTTGGGGCTCAGGCATTAAAACATTCTCCATTTATATAGATGGATATTTATTTTTTAGATGTATAGATATTTATAGCAGTTTTTTTTTGCTTGTTTGTTTTTAATAGCAATATACGCTGCATGTCTAAACTATATTTTGAAGTGAAACTTTTATCTTCTTAATGTAAAATGAAACATTAATAAAATCACAAGAAAGAAAGAAAGTTGACAGACTCACTGTGTACAGTAGATAAGCCAAATGTGTGATTAGATTTTAATATTTGCATCACTATTCATGAGGTCTCTCGGTTTTGAGAAGAAGAAATAGCATTAAAGTCCTAGTGGTTAAAGACAGATTTTACAAATGTTGTAAATGAGCTGTATGAATAATTTAGGTGATTTTTGGAGTTGATCAGGGGGGCCCTATTTTCCCAGGGCTCTAAGCGGTTGCTTACCTCGCTTATTGGTTAAGTCCACCCCTGCACACATATACAACTAAAAAAACTAAGTAGGTTTTTTAAATGTGCATTTATATGCTTTTCCAGCACCTAACAACCACAGTTAATTAAGTTTATATATATATCGTATGTACTTTTTCACATTTAAATCCATTGTGCTACTTTAAAAAAATAAAAATTGTTTTAGAGCATAGATTTATTAGGATAGTTTAACCAAAACTAAATTTTTTAAAGTTTAGTTATTCGATGAAGTATGCTCGTTAGAAAGTTTGGTCTGTTTCTACCTTAAGTTGATATCTCAAGAAATGAGCTTACAGTCAGATTTTGTTTGGGTGTAGTCCCAAACTTTTATGACCATTCGTTCATGATATTTCATGTGCATTGCTATTTTTTGCAGTCATTGGATTGGCGTTTCAGGTGTAAAAATATGTCTATAAAAATCTGACTTGAAAAATTAAGTTGTCTACTTCAGATCTAGACACAATATTGGGCATAAATCCCTGAGCTGAAGGTTCAATTTCTAAATTATTTAATATATTTGTTAATCTGCAATTTTCTTCTGATAATTTACGGACCATCTGGTCTCAAGACATTGGAATTGACATTACCGAGGAGACATGGAAAGCGGTCTTGAACAGGGTTAACTCTTCCTCAATCTGTGCACGTCACAGGCTAATACAATGCAAGGTAGTGCATAGAGCTCATTGGTCCAAGAGCAGGCTAGCTCGCATCAACCAGTCTATAAACCCTGAGTGCTACAGGTGTCATTCTGGTACAGCTACTGTATTTTATATGTTTTGGTCCTGTCCTTCTCTGCTTTCTTTTTGGAGACAAATATTAATCTCGCTATCAGCTATTACCACTGTTTATATCACACCATGTCCAAATATTGGTTTATTTGGGGTTCTTCCGCCCGACCACACTTTACCCTCTCATTTTGTAGATTTTGTAGTCTTCTTAACTCTTCTGGCTAGGCGATTAACTCTTCTGAACTGCAAGAGCCCTCACCCTCCTTCTCACACTTGTTGGATAAGAAATGTTCTTTATTTTATGAAATTAGAAAAAATTAGGTACTCTCTTCACCGAACTAGCACTATTTTGATTAAATTGTGGGAACCCCTTCACAAATATGTCCAAACTCTTCAGCTTGACCCTGCTCCTTCTGATTGAGTCCCCACCCCCTAATGCCCAGCTTTACGGGAAACTATTTCTGGTCAACACATTGTAGACTTGTTTTTTCTGTATATAAGATTGCACTAGTGTTGTTGTTTTTTAGTTATTTATCTATTTTTTTTAATTATTATTTCTTTATTTGTATTATTATTTGCTCAAAATACTATTCAGTGTATTTGCTTATTGTTACATGTTTGTCTTTGTATATTTTTGTAATGTTTCACAGTGTATAAATAAAACACAAAAAATGAAGTTGTCTTAAATTTCAGATGTTCAATAATCAAGTTAAAAAATACAAATTTAAAACATTTCTAATAGGACATAATCAGTATTATTAACTTACAATTGTTAATAATTAAATTTAACAATTCAAATTCAGATTGTTTTGGCTGATTATTAGTTCCATAAATGCGCGCATGCGCTGAACATTTTGCAACGTAAACAGGTTGCACTACAACAACTTATGCACTTGCACAAATGCTTCCAAATACATGTTGAGGTCACAGACAAAACTGTGCACATATGCAACCAAAACAGTCACAATTTCAAGCCCTTTCAAGCACTTTAACCAAAATCAAAGCACTTTTCTAACCTTGAAAACACTATATTAAAAATCAAGCATTTTCCAGGATTTCCAGCACCCGTAAGAACCCTGGTAATATGTGCAGTTAATCACCCTGCAGCCCAAGAGCAGCTACTCACTTAAGCCAAGCGGGTCTGAGCCTGGTTGGTATCTGGATGGGAGACCGCATGGAAAAACTAGGTTGCTGTTGGCAGTGCAGAGGGCGCTCAACCTGTAGTCGGTGCAAGTCCTAATGCTCCAGTACAGTGAAGGGGACACTATACTGTCAGTGAGTGCCGTCTTTCAGATGAGATGTCCTGACTCTCTGTGCTCATTAATAATCTCATGGCACTTCTGGTAAAGAGTAGGAGTGTAACCCCGGTGTCCTGGCCAAACTCCCTCCATCAGCTCTACTCATCATGGCCTCCCAATTCCATCCACTGAATTGGCTTTATCACCATCTCTCCACACACATAGAAACTGGTGTGTGGTGAAGCACTGGCGCTGTTGTCCTATAGCCGCAATCGCATCATCCAAGTGGAGCTGCACACTGCTGGTGGTGCGGAGAGAAACCCCGTCATGATTGTGAAGCTCTTATGGCGATACACTATAAACATGCTAAATGAAAACACACGTTACATTACATTAATTGAGGATGAGCAATTGAGTTAGAGAATAACTGTAACCACACAGCTGTTGTGGACTAGAGTGTGTCACTCCTCAGCTGTGCATTAACTCATCAGGCTGGAGAGAGCATTACTCTGCGTATACACTAGAAAAATGCATTAAAATGTTTACAGAGCAAAAACTATAAGCAACAAACCGATAAACTTAAAGTAAACTAAAACACAAAGATAAAGAAAAAAAATATGAGGAATTTTTTAAAAAGGTTAATGCTATTTTATTCTACATAATAACAGAATTATTCTACAGAAATATATTCTACAGATAAAAAACACAAGTATAATTTTCTATTAGAAATTAAATGGAACGTAATGTATTATTTAAAGGAGCTGGATGCCCGTTTTTGACTCTTCTAAAGCATAAAAACAGCATCATATGTTTGCAGATGTTTAGAAACGTGCTCGGTGGACATTCTTGTTTATCTGGAAAACAGTGCTGAAGTCAGATATTCTGCTTTGAATGCGGGTTAAGTGCCTGAACTCTTTGTTTTGCTCTCTTTAACCTCTTAAGCCAGTTTAGCTAATTATATTGCAGCACGCTGGGTTGCCTAGGTGGAAATCAGCTCATTTCATTCACTCAGTCAGAAAGGCTCTGAAAGCATGCGCCTGTGTCCGAAATGCAACCTCAGGTGGACAGTGGCAGACTCTGAAATGAGACGCAGATTCAGAGTTCCACATGAGCTGATTAATTTGATATAAACATTAAGAGCGTAAACATTAGGTGAGCAGGTTACATTGCAACCCGTGTCCTAACAACACGCTACATGATGATATTTGCAGGAATAAACAACTGGGCTGTTTGCACAAGATGAAACACGACAGAAATGCAAACTCAGCCATTCAGAGAATAGTGCACTCGCTGCACTCCAGTACAATGGTTTATAATCAGATTAATACATAATAAACTTCTTTAACATTATTGCTGAATCACTGATATGCAAGTTCAGTTTCAGACGGTTTATTTTATTCTCCAGATCTGAGCTGAACTATCTGCTGCTGATTTCAGCATGTATATATGGCAATAAATGTCATTTAAAAAGGCATTCAGACTCACATTATTAGTGTTGAACACTGAATAAACACATGAGCTGACCACTGCCATTTTTCTGTTGTTCAGCTGTGAGAAATAGACGCCGTTCCTAATATATTACTAATATTTGAGGTGTTGGTTAGAACAAAAACTCCTTTTAATAATACGGAGAATATTCCTTCAATCGGGTGCTGTTGCTTTATCTTTGAACACGGTTTAAATCGCTCGTTCCCGTCCTCAATCTGGCAACCTGCACTTGCGTTTGTTTTGATCCAGGAGTGCAATACCGAGTTTAACCACTGGGTGTCAAATATACATAATGCACCATTTAAGCGCACACACCGCTGACACCCGTCTGAACAGAACACCACTAAACTGACCGATGTACTAAATTTCACTGAACTTTTATTAAAAAAGAAAAAAGGAAAAACAATTTTTGATTTAACAACACAAGACTACCAATTCAGAATAAGCCAAAACTAAAGGGAAAAATAACAAGTGTATGTTTACAGTGTGTGTGTGTGTGTGTGTGTGTGTGTGTGTGTGAGTGTTTATGTCCCCTCACTTTAGAAAAACAAAAAGCAGGAAGTGAATCATCATGTACTAAAGTAAAGCTCATGGCCGTGAAGCGCCGCACGTTTATTTAGAAACGCAGAGAGCGGCGAGAGAAGGAGAGCTGAGCTGGAAGAGCCAACACTTATTCCCACACACGCACACACACATACACACACACCTGAGACGCAACGGAGGAAACCAAAAAAAGGAGGGTCCGTCCATCCGCTGATATGAAAACCACTATTATTCTACACACATCAGCGCTGCATCACGCTATTTACACCAAACACAGAGTGTGTGTGTGTGTGTGTGTGCGTGTGTGTAGGGGCAGTAAAAGAGGACTGTGTGAACTTATTTGGCAGTGTGTGTGTGTGTTTAATGTCGCCTCTTCTTCTTGCTGCGAGGAGGTGGAGCTGACGAACGGCCTTTCCTCTTCCTGTTTGAGGTCTCCTCTACTTCCTCATACTGACTCTCACGATCAGCTGGAGGAAGAAAATAAACAAATCAGTTAAATAATACAGCTTTGTTAAATCACATTTATTTACCTTAGAAACAAGGACTTTTCTAACATGTGATTGGGTTTGAAGGTTCAGAAGATCACGTGATTGGTTTGATTGACAGCTGTTTAGAATGAGATGTAACATGTGACTGTTTTGATTGACAGCTGTTTAGAATGAGATCTAACATGATTGGTTTGATTGACAGCAGTTTAGAATGAGATCTAAAATGTGATTGGTTTGATTGACAGCGGTTTAGAATGAGATCTAACATGTGACTTTTGATTGACAGCTGTTTAGAATGAGATGTAACATGTGATTGGTTTGATTGACAGCTGTTTAGAATGAGATGTAACATGTGACTGTTTTGATTGACAGCTGTTTAGAATGAGATCTAAAATGTGATTGGTTTGATTGACAGCTGTTTAGAATGAGATCTAACATGTGACTGTTTTGATTGACAGCTGTTTAGAATGAGATATAAAATGTGATTGGTTTGATTGACAGCTGTTTAGAATGAGATGTAACATGTGATTGGTTTGATTGACAGCTGTTTAGAATGAGATGTAACATGTGACTGGTTTGATTGACAGCTGTTTAGAATGAGATCTAACATGTGACTGGTTTGATTGACAGCTGTTTAGAATGAGATATAAAATGTGATTGGTTTGATTGACAGCGGTTTAGAATGAGATCTAACATGTGACTATTGATTGACAGCTGTTTAGAATGAGATCTAACATGTGACTTTTGATTGACAGCTGTTTAGAATGAGATCTAACATGTGACTGGTTTGATTGACAGCTGAAGTGACATCATAATGGAGGGAAATCTGACCTTTCCTGGCCTCCTCCTCCAGCTCGTCCCAGTCTTTTCCGCTCTCTTCTTCACTGCCCAGAGAAGCGCTGTAATCTGACATCACAAACACACACATTAGAGAATCCTCCCAACACACACAAACACTTTAAACACATGGGTTTCAGTAATAGAAATCAAACACAGATTACATGTGAAGGTTAAATCAAAGCTTTATATGTGAAGTGAGAGAGAACAATCAGTGTGACTCGCCCACATGTTAATGTCATTACCAGAGTCCTCAGTCTCTGAGGAATAATCCTCATCGCTGTCCTCCTCTTCCTCCTCCTCCTCATCAGCTGATGGGTTGAAAGTTTCATCCTCGATCTCAGACTCGGAGTCTTCCTCCCCTCCGCTGCCCTGAAACACACGTTAACAATATCAGAAAAGGATGAAACTTGAATCAGATGAATTATTAATGTGAAACACACGTGAATCTGCTAACAGATGCTCATATTATTATTACTTTATAAATAAATGCAATTTATCAAGTCAGACTGGTCTCCAGTGCATGTTGGACCCTGGCAGGGCTACCCTCTGTCATCAATTCTGTTCATCATTTATTTGGACAGAATTTCAAACTTAGCCTTGAGCTGGAGGGGGTTTGGTTCGGGGACCACAGGATTTTCATCGTTATTCGCAGACGATGTCGTTCTGTTGGCTTCTTGAACATGGACCTTCAGCATGCACTAGGGCAGTTTGCTGCAGAGTGTGACACAGCTGAGATGAGAATCATCCGGTGCTCCACCGGAAAAAGGTGCCATGCCATCTCCAGATTAGAGGAAAGTCCTTACCCCAGGTGGGGGAGTTCAAGTATCTTGGGGTTTTGTTTACAAGTGAGGGAAGGATGGAGTGTGAGATTGACAGGCGGATCGGTGCAGCAGCAGTAATGCGGTCGATAACCGGTCTGTTGTGGTAAAGAAGGAGCTGAGCCTAAAGGCAAAGCTCTCGATTTAACGGTCAATCTACATTTCATACTCTCACCTATAGTCATGAGCTTTGGGTCATGACCGAAAGGACAAGATCTCTAATACAAGCGGCAGAAATGAGCTTTCTTCTCAGGGTAGCAGGGTGCACCCTCATAGACAGGGTGAGGAGCTCTGCACCCAGGAGGAGCTCAGAGTAGAGCCGCTGCTCCTCCACATTGAGAGAAGTCAGCTGAGGTGGCTCGGGCATCTGTTTCGGATGCCTCCTGGACGCCTACCCAGGGAGGTATTCCAGCCATGTCCCACCGGGAGGAGGCCTCGGTGAAGACCCAGGACACGCTGGAGGGACTATGTCTCTCAGCTGGCCTGGGAATACCTCGGGATTTCCCCGGAGGAGCTATAGCAAGTGTCCAGGGAGAGGGAAGTCTGGGGTTCTCTCCCAAGACTACTGCCGGCCCGAATAAGTGGATAAAAATGACAAGACATGACAATTTAAAATAATGACAAAGGACGTGATATGTGAGTGGTCCCTTTCATTTACTTATTGCTATATCAGACCTGTGCATCCCAGTTTGTGAATTTAAATGAACTAATGAGTTAACGTGGTCCAGTCAAAGCGTCATGCAGGCCATAAAATGCCCAGATCTGATAAAGCACATACGTTTCTTGTGTAGTAAATTCTTATTTAAATGTAGTAGTCAATTTCAGACAGCCTAACGCAGGGGTCACCAATCCTGGTCCTGGAGGGCCGGTGTCCCTGCAGGGTTTAGCTCCAACTTGCCTCAACACACCTGCCTGGATGTTTCAAGTATACCAAGTAAGACCTTGATTAGCTTGTTCAGGTGTGTTTGATTACGGTTGGAGCAAAAATCTGCAGGACACCGGCCCTCCAGGAACAAGTTTGGTGACCACTGGCCTAACGCAAGAAAAGCTCCACAAAGTGACCTTGTTTCAAATGTTCAGACTCCTCACCTCACTCTCAGGGTCCAGGAAAGACCAGCCGCCCTGCTCGAAAAAGCCCTCCGGATCATCCACTATGGTCTTCATGATCTTGGTCCAGTTCAAAGACTGAATGCCTTCAGTGTATTTGATATCACACGAGCTGCGAACACAAAACAGAAGACGTCCAGTCAAACACGACCAACCTACTGGCTAATCTTACTGGGGACATAACAAATAAAATGACAAATCTACATTAAATCATCGTCATCATCATCGTTACAGCCAATACCAAAGGAAAAAACTCAAAACATTACCACACACACAAATTAACAGTAAACACCAATGCCACAACCAAATATAAAGACATTAATATTAAACCATCATATTAGACACTAATACCACGACCAAATAGACCAATTTGGACTAAACATCACATTAGACATTAAATACAGACTAAACATCACATTAGACACCAAATACCACGATCAGACAGACAAATTTAGTCTAAACTGTCACATTCGACAACAAATACCACAACCAAACAGACAAATATAGTCTAAACTGTCACATTCGACAACAAATACCACAACCAAACAGACAAATATAGTCTAAACTGTCACATTCGACAACAAATACCACAACCAAACAGACAAATATAGTCTAAACATCACATTCGACAACAAATACCACGATCAGACAGACAAATTTAGACTAAACCATCACATTAGACACCAAATACCACGACCAAACAAACAAATTTAGACTAAACCATCATATTAGACACCAAATACCACGACCAAACAAACAAATTTAGACTAAACCATCACATTACACACTAAATACCACGACCAAACAGACAAATTTAGTCTAAACTGTCACATTCGACAACAAATACCACAACCAAACAGACAAATTTAGACTAAACCATCATATTAGACACCAAATACCACGACCAAACAAACAAATTTAGACTAAACCATCACATTACACACTAAATACCACGACCAAACAGACAAATTTAGTCTAAACTGTCACATTAGACACCAAATACCACAACCAAACAGACAAATTTAGACTAAACCATCATATTAGACACCAAATACCACGACCAAACAGACAAATTTAGACTAAACCATCACATTACACACTAAATACCACGACCAAACAGACAAATTTAGACTAAACCATCATATTAGACACCAAATACCACGACCAAACAAACAAATTTAGACTAAACCATCACATTACACACTAAATACCACGACCAAACAGACAAATTTAGACTAAACCATCACATTACACACCAAATACCATGACCAAACAGACAAATTGTCTAAACTGTCACATTCGACAACAAATACCACAACCAAACAGACAAATTTAGACTAAACCATCACATTAGACACCAAATACCACGATCAGACAGACAAATTTAGACTAAACCATCACATTAGACACCAAATACCACGATCAGACAGACAAATTTAGACTAAACCATCACATTAGACACCAAATACCACAACCAAACAGACAAATTTAGACTAAACCATCACATTAGACACCAAATACCACAACCAAACAGACAAATTTAGACTAAACCATCATATTAGACACCAAATACCACGACCAAACAAACAAATTTAGACTAAACCATCACATTACACACTAAATACCACGACCAAACAGACAAATTTAGTCTAAACTGTCACATTAGACACCAAATACCACAACCAAACAGACAAATTTAGACCAAACCATCATATTAGACACCAAATACCACGACCAAACAGACAAATTTAGACTAAACCATCACATTACACACTAAATACCACGACCAAACAGACAAATTTAGACTAAACCATCACATTACACACCAAATACCATGACCAAACAGACAAATTGTCTAAACTGTCACATTAGACACCAAATACCACGATCAGACAGACAAATTTAGAATCAACCATCACATTAGACACCAAATACCATGACCAAACAGACAAATTTAGTCTAAACCACACAACCAAACAGACAAATTGTCTAAACTGTCACATTAGACACCAAATACCACAACCAAACAGACAAATTTAGACTAAACCATCACATTACACACCAAATACCACAACCAAACAGACAAATTTAGACTAAACTATCACATTAGACACCAAATACCACAACCAAACAGACAAATTTAGACTAAACCATCACATTACACACCAAATACCACAACCAAACAGACAAATTTAGACAAAACCATCACATTACACACCAAATACCACAACCAAACAGACAAATATAGTCTAAACTGTAAAATTAGACACCAAATACCACATGAAAAAGACACATTAACATTAAACTTTAACTGTAGAAACCAACACATTAAAACACCTAGTCTTGAAATATGTGCAAAACATCCACACCTATCAATTAACTAAATATGGTTCTGTTAAACCTTTCTTTAATCACTTTGGATATCACTGAATGAAATGAGGAATGCATTATCATCACTCACTTGAGCCACTCTTTGATGGGGTCCAGAGAGTTGACTGGCACGGCGTTGATCATGGTGACTTTCTTGTTGTAGTCTTTATAAACGATGACCACATCGAAGTTCTTGAGGTGGAACTGAACTCTTTCGAAGTGCACCAACTCCACCTCGTCCAGAGTCACCACAAACGGAGGCTGAGACACAGAAAACAGACAGTAATTCGTTACAATTAACAACAGAACATGCTTTTGAGAACTCCAATGCTGTACATACATTTACATCTCTGACACAAACAGCATTCATAAAATTAGGGCTGTACGATATTGGAAAAATTAACACTGCGATATTGTGCTATTATGTTATATACATTGCGACATGATTACAATTTCACCAGATTACTTGAATTTCTCTATTTGTAAAGAATTTATAAGCGTAGTTAGATTGGGATGATTCTGTAGGCGAGTGCATGTGTAGACAATATTATAAACAATCTACAAGCAGAGATAAATGTCTAGCAGAATACATAATACTGACAAGTATTCATTTTATGAACAATTCAATTAAATTAATCATTAAAGTTACAAATAGTACAGTTGATTAGGTCTGAATGCTTTTAAAACCCTCCTACATTCACAGGCCTTCAAAACACATGCAAACTAGGACTGCACGAAAATGATGACATTGCGATATTTCGTTTTGCCGCGAGATGAATATAAATTCACCAGGTGATCTGAACAGTCCTATTGGAAAACATTTCATTCAGTTAGACGGACTGGGATGAAGATTTGCATAAGTTATAAATGAGCAAGAATAAACAAGCAAACAGTGCTTAATGGTCTTAATAGTTTTCAAGCACAGAAATTGAACAACTTAAATCTAAAATAACACGGTTATCACTGTATAAATGAAATAAAAAATAGTATTTAATAAAATATTTTAGGGATGTAAAATGAATCGATTACTAAAAGCATAGGCAATGAATTTCATAATCTGTTCATAGTGTTGCGCGACACAGAGACGTTTTATTATAAAAAAAATAAATAAATAAATAATTTTAAAAAATAAAAAACTTTAGCTGAGCGCAGAGCAGAGTTAACTTAGAGTTTAGTCTGCCTCTCTTGCGCACTAATGCCAGCAGAGTGCAGCACCTCATAGACAGGACAGAGCAAAAAATAAATAAATTAAAAAAATTTAAAAAAAATAAAATAAAATACAAAAAAAATTGGGGAAAACCAAAAGAGTGGAGGTAGCGTTAGAGGAAAGATACTTGGTGAGGAAGGGAGTTTAACAGCAGGGTAAATGACTACAAAATCCTTCTTTTGTTCCGTAATGACCGTAATGTCCCTGGTGCTAGTGTTTATTCATTATGCAGTTTAACAAGCATGACGTGAAAAATTCAAACAGAGCTTTGGCACATAGGCTGGCATTTAACCACCCAATGCTTATTTTATGTCTTTGACATGTAAATACACTCAAGTACTAGTAAAACAGTACATACAATACTTTCCGAAATGCATTAGGTTATACATTTAAATTGGGAAAAAACTAAGTTAAATATGTGCATGAACATGTGCGCTCTTGTTAGCAGCGTGAAAAACAACCAAAGTTACCGGCATAAAACTAAAACTAGTAGTAATGGATGTTTTTTTACTCAAGTAAATGTTTGAGCGCATACTCTGCTTTTACTCGGGTGCACAAGTGTAGGGAGTAACTCAGCTTTTCATTTTAACATTAATAGCTGTATTTGAGTAAAGGATGTGTAGTTTTGCCGTCTCTGTTTGTGCGCTGATAAACTCACCCATTCAGTGACGTTGCAAAGCGAGCTGGACGTGGGCTGCAGTAGGCAGGTGCTCCTGTAGGGGGCGCCCTGAAACCTAAACACACAAACACACCAATCACATGAAAATCCTTAAGTAAATTAACCCTCGTGTGCTATTGGGTCGTTTTCATCCACTCTCGGCTGATTTTGAGGCTCAATTTGTCCAAAATTCTCTCAGTATTTCAGCATTTTTTATTTTTTCATTATTATTTTGATGCATATTTTGGGAAAAATATTTTGGTTATGTTGGTGCTTTTTAGCCCCATTGACTCCCATTATAATCACATTTAATGACTGCAAAGCCATATAATCATGCATTCTTGACTGCTGCTGGTTTTCCCTGTGAGAAAGAGGAATAATTTGTCATTTTTACTGTTTATCATCACTTACAGTGCACAAAAAGCTTAGAAAGTCAATAAGGGCAAAAACAGCCACTAACATAACAAAGGAGAATCAGTCTGAACAGCACACAAGAGTTGTCTTAGGTTTGTCCCCAAGGTCCCAAGTGTCTTAATTAAATGTATAAAATTGCAGTGAAAATGCCCCAATCATAACAACAGGCAAAACGCATGATACACAATGGAATTTAATGCAGTGCTTCTTGTACATTCTGAGAGTCACTTTATATTATATATTACTTAGGCAGTGAAGATTGGGGTTTTTTAAAGGAATCAGATCTTAAACTCTGATTTTGTAACAGCACAACAGTTCACCAGAAGCACTTGAACTGGGTTACTGTAAGGTAATGTTATTTATTTAATGCTTTGTCAGCAACCAAGGCTATTTTCATGGCAGGAACATTTGAACTGGGTAACTGAAAATTAAAAGTCCTTCAGCATTCAGCAGAGAAATAAGTATTGAACTCAACAGGGTTTTCCTCAAGTGATGACGACTTAAGTTTCTTCAGATGTTGGTAAGAATCAAGAAAATGTATGCAAGCAACTCAAACAAATCTAACTAGTTTACAAATGACCTTCTGTGTAATAGAATGAAATTATGTAGGAAAAACGTATTGAACACATGAAGGAAGGGAGGTGTAGTTGGGCGGTGAAAGCCCAGACAGCAGCTGAAATCTCTCAGTAGGTCTTCAGCAAGCCTCTGCCCTTCCTTAGTGTAAATGAATATCAGCTGCTTCAGTCCAACATCTGCATTAGCAGGAGGATGAAGATGAACCCAGGGTGGACGTTTCAGCAAGACAATGATCCAAAACACAGCCAAGGAGACTCTCAGATGCTTTTAGAGAAAGAAAATCAAGCTGTAGAATGGCCCAGCCAATCACCTGACCCGAATCCAAAAGAGAATACAGAATAAAGCTCAGATTTGATAGACAAGACCCACAGAAGCATCAAGATTTAGACACTCTGTTGAAGTCTGTGAGAAACTCACACCTGAGCACTGCAGGAGGCTTCATTCTCCATATGAGAGGCGCCTTGAAGATGACATTATTAAAAAAAACCTTTTATAATCAAGTATTTAACACATTTCAGTAGTTCAACACTTTCTCCTTCTGTCATTTCGTTCTCATTACACAGAATATGCTTTAATGATTTGTTTTATTTTTATGTTGGAATTGAACCAGATTTTGGTAAAAACCCAAACAATTCAATGTCAACGACTCCTTTAGATATTATTCCGAGCAAAAAACAAAACATGACAGTGTTCGATACTTATTTTCCCCACTGTATACCCTATGGAGCTTTTAAACAGAGCTTTTTTACACCATGGCAAGCCTGCTTTACTGTTGCATCATGTGCTGATTGTCTTACCCAAGATCTCTGAAGGGAACCTCGAACTCCAGCTCCTCCTTGGTGAGCGACTCCACTTTCTCGATGAAGTTCTTGAAGGCAGACTTGAGCTTGTGCCTCATCTCTCTCTCCATCTGCTCGGCGTACAGGTCGTCTCGGTCGTGCATGTGCTGGTGTTTGCCCAGATCTGTGGTGATCTCGCCCACCTCAGTGTAAAACTGCACGTCCGTGTGGCGCTTCTTACCGAACATGATGGCGTTCTGAGACACACAGAAGACTTAAATATGCTAACAGACATAAACATGTGTGTTTATTAATGTATATATAGATCCCCATATTGGTCTTTACTAAAAACCTTTAAAAAAACTAATTTACATAAAAAAAATAAAACAAACTAACACCAAAACCAAAAAAAGGATAAATTTACACTACACCATAACTAGGAAAATCAAAACAGAAGTCTACAACAACAACAAAAATAATAATAAACACATTTGGTGCGTCGCTTTAGCACTAGAACTTAATTTAATTGCAATAAAATAATAATCGGTGCATATTTTCTCATTGCTATGTTTAATTTAATCAAATATTTAGTTTACTAATTAATATATAGTTAGAAATGGAAAACGATGACTATACTAGCAACTGAAGAAACAATATTTAAAACTGTAAAACAATAAAAACTACCGCAAAATTGCTGAATTTAATTAAAAAGTACTTTAAAATAAATACAAAAATAAAAATGTTACAAAATAAAGTGTAAAAATATGAATAAAAGCCACAAGAGATGATCAATGATGCTTAAACAACACTAAGTCGCACACCTTCAGGTGGAAATGCAGCACGATGATCATCTCCCCGTCGCAGGGCTGGAAAATGGCGTGTTTGATATTGTTGTACAAAATGTCGACTTTATCTCCTCGTACTGATGTGAACCGGAAACCTGAAGACACACAGAGACAGCCGGTCAAATAAGGGTGATTATTTGGTATACACAGGAAACAGTGAGTGAAAGTCAAGACATTTGGCAAACTCTTTGACCTTTAAATAAAAAAGGAACTTTAAACTCCAGTTTAATAAATCTCAACACATTCATCTATAAAGACACTGAACTTGATTTTTTCATGGCCCACTGCAATTTATTATTATTTTTTAACTAGGAAATGCGACGTGAACAATATTTAAGAATTTAGACAATATAAAAGCAGACACTTGAGACTATGACTAGAGCCAGACTGAATCTGCGGATGTTTTTTGCGGAGAATTTTGGTAAAAATCTACGGACTTCTGCGGAATTATTGTGGGAGTATCATAACTAAAACTTTAATATATAAAATAAAAAATAATATCTTTTTAACTTTTATTAAATGTTTAAAATGCAAATCCAATTAGATTCACTTTATTTGGTAAACAAAGCAAGTTTGTCATATAATATCTCTAGTAAAAGACAGAAAATAATACTGTACAAAGAGCATTGTACACAAATCAGATGAAAATTCACATTAGTCAATAGTATTACTGAAATTAATTTAAAAAACTGAATAAATATAGATTTACACACATTTACGCAAGTAAATAAACAGAATAAAAGATGGCCTAAAAATCTGCAGATTTCTGTGCGTGAAGATTCCGGGTGGGTCTCCCAATGACCCAATCGCGGAGGAGATGGACGTAAACATGGCAGAATTGTAGCTCTACCAGAGACATGGTGGTTTTAAAAGACTGTAAATCAGCAGTATATGAATCACACGTGTCCACAATGTAGAAATGCTTGAAGCATCTGCCAACCCGACTCTACATCATAACTTTTCAATCCAGATGGATGGGGCAACCATTACTGCATTAAAAATGGTGAAAAGCCTTGGAGTAACGATTGATGACCAACTAAACTTCTCTGACCACATCTCTAGAACTGCTCGATCGTGCAGATTCACACTCTATAACATCAGAAAGATCCGACCCTTCCTATCTGAACATGCAGCTCAACTCCTTGTTCAAGCTCTTGTTCTCTCCAGACTGGATTACTGCAACACTCTACTAGCCGGGCTCCCAGCTAACTCTATCAAACCTCTTCATCTGCTTCAGAACGCAGCAGCACGAGTGGTCTTTAATGAACCTAAAAGAGCACATGTCACTCCGCTGCTCATCCGTTTGCACTGGCTGCTCGCATCAAATTCAAAGCTCTGATGTTTGCCTACAAAGCGACTTCTGGCTTTGCTCCTTCTTATCTGCTCTCACTTCTGCAGATGTATGTGCCCTCCAGAAACTTGCGTTCTGTGAATAAACGTCGCCTCGTGGTTCCATCCCAAAGAGGGAAGAAATCACTTTCCTGAACTCTCGCGTTCAATCTGCCCAGTTGGTGGAATGAACTCCCGAACTGCATCAGAACGGCAGAGTCACTCGCTGTCTTCAAGAAACCACTAAAAACTCAACTATTTAGTCTCCACTTTCCTTACTAATCTGCAATTGCCTCTCTGACTCCTCCACTAACTACTACAAAAAACAAAAACAAAAAAATGACTAATGTTTTGCTTCTTACACTTTCTTTACACACCTGAAACTTGCCTACAGCACTTCTTCATTGTTGCTCTTATAGTTGTGTAAATTGCTTCCTTGTCCTCATTTGTAAGTCGCTTTGGATAAAAGCGTCTGCTAAATGTAAATGTAAAGTTTGTGATTATATAATTCTGCTGATGTGTGATATAAATGTTCATAGCTTGAATCCGATATACAAGCGAATCATGCTGCGTTTCTATTGACCTTATTCTGAAATGCGGAAGTGCGCCTGTTTTTGCGATTGTTTCAGAACTTCCGATTCAGTCGCCTATGGGAGAAATGACTAGGAATAATAAACGGCAGAAAACGGTCAAACTACTTGCTCTACAAACAAATGTTTGCATGACCATACAGACCAAGTAGAATAATATAATAAGGAAATATCAGTTTGCAACATCAAGCAGCGTAACGAGCAGTTTTTAACATCTAAAAATAAATGGAAGTGAATGAGACCGGAAGTCTCGAGCCAAAAAGATTCAAATGGCAGCGCCCGCTCGACCACGAAAAATAGGGTGAATAGAGAACTTGGCGTAGCCACCATTACAGCTCATAAACCGTCATTATTTATGTGTGTGTAATGTGATGAAGGCGTGTCTGACCGTTGGTGTGTGCCTCCAGAGAGCCCTGCATCCTCTTCTGGGCGATGTTGGGCCGGATGTACAGGTCTTTGAGTTTGGGGTTGCTGCGGTTCAGGTTGATGACGAGCGAGTCCTGCTTCACGATGCCCTCCTTCTCCTTCTCCTCAGCCTCGCGGGTCTTATAGCGCTTCTGCACCTCCTTGATGATGCGGAAAGCGTTCTGCAGGTTGGTGGAGGGCACAGAGTGATCGCCCGGGGACTTCAGGTTCGATGCGCGGTATGTACTGAAATGCAAAGAAGCTGATCAGTGCACAGATTGAGACTCCGTTTACACTAATCGTCACCCTACCGCTCTCCCTCTTGAAATGAATACAGAACAACCTGCAATTCATCAACTGGCCACAGGGGGCTGGCTCCAAAACAGCACATTTCAATTGACTCCAATGTTAAAATGGTCAACTTCGCAGCTGAAAAACGGTTTAGATCCTGGTACACACATGGTTTTGGTGTATGTAGATAATAAGACCCTTCATGACAGCTGAGAGTGGGGTGAATGCTTTACAACTCATTCATTTCATTTACATAAAGTCTTAAAATTCTGCATAAATAAGGGCGTGGCCACTTGAGTGACAGGTCTCTGCTGCTTGCAGTCACATCCCCCTGGGGATTATGTTTTATGCACAGTCGATTAGCTTTTGGGGTTTTTCCTTTTAATTAATAAACAAGATGTAATGCTCTGCACTTCATTGTGCTCACAAACCATTTAAGCCTGGCCTCCACGTGATATCCCTATAGACTTTAATCTATTAAAGAATTTATTTATTCTTTGTAATGTTCTTTAGAGCTGTAATGTATTCCAGAATCTGACATATTGATTAGATTTGGCTTTAGAACAGTTATCTGAAGCGTTGTTATACAGTGTTATGCCTGGGTTTCATCAATAGTCTTGCATTTACTAACACAGACTATATCTGAAGTGTTTGGAAGTAACTTGCATTTTGCTTTGGTAAAAACGTCATAAGAACAACGCTTAGTGGCTCAATGTATTACAGCAGTGTTTTTAAAAGACTAAACACATTATTGATAGCCAAGCACATGTGATCGAAACACAAACAAACAGCATTTCATGAAGTGTTAAGCATTTCTCGCAAAAAATCAACTGGTCCAATCATAAAACAATAAAGCTTCTCTAGCTCCACCCACACTCTACAATCTCTGCTCATTTTCTCAATATCGTGATAAAACCATATACCATGATAAAATTAAAACTGTAATAATGCAGGAAGACTCTTACATCTCTTTGACAAACGTGGCCTCGGGATTAGGGAAGATGTTGCCCTCGTGTCGCCCCAGAGAGCTGCCTGGCACGAAGAAGTTTATCCTCAGATACGTGTAGTCTCCTTCCACAGACATACTGATGTTCTGCGCGCACACGCACACGCGCACGCACACACACACACACACACACACACACACACACACACACACACACACACACACACACACACACACACACACACACACACACACACACACACACACACACACACACACACACACACACACACACACACACAATTAGATGAGTTTGCATCTACTTATTTTTATGCACATTCTGGAATATTCGTTAAAAAAAATAATAAAAAAATAAATCAAGTCACATGATTTTGCATCAACAGCTGTTGTGATTGGATGACTAGACTAACTGATCTGGTGATTCAATAATCATGTAAAATCGGACTGCACAATGATATATATATATATATATATATATATATATATATATATATATGTGTGTGAATTAGCAAGTTGTTAGAGTTTCTAACTGTAGTATTGGTAACCTAGTAACTAGCAGTAAACAAGACAAGCATAAGTCACATGCATGTAATCTTCAATAAGTCAGAGTTTATTCAGTAAATAAATTTCCAGCTCTCATTATTTACATCAAAACAAAAGTCCACCACCACCTCAAGTGAGTGGAAAAACTATTATGTGAATCAAAATTTCACATTTGTATCTCGTTTCTCAGGCCATACTTCAAAATGCGCATCAACACAAGTTGATGGAGACCCAGCTACTGGCTAATGTTAACAGTAGTCAGGTTTCATGATGTGAAGTGAATCTTTTTGAAGTTCGCAAAAAACCTGCAAATTAAGCCTGGTTTATACTTCTATGTCAAGTGATCGGTGTAACCCACAGTGCCTGCCTTGCGCATTGTTGTGCATTTATACTTCTGCGTGCTGTTTGTGTCGCTCTGCAATTACACTTCTGAAACTCTAGCTGGCAGTAGGTGTTTATGTTCCCCTGTGTCGAGTTTCTTCGCTGGTGTTTTGTTTTTTCTGAACACTTCCTTAATGTAGTGGCTCAAATTCGCCCATTTTGAGGCAGGAACCAGCAGACGTGCAACAACATTAATCATAAGGTACACACAAAACAACAGCTTCCATCTGGAGCTCCTTCACGGGACTCCACACTTGTAAACATTCACTCCAACAGGTTTGCACGGCTCTCAGTCCCGCTCACATTTGTCAGCGCTACCAAGCTGACCAACTACGGTACTTGCGATACGCGTCATTGTGACGTGTAGTTACATTTTTTGAGAGGCTATTCGTCAACACTCAGGCTGCGCTGGAGCATGAGTGTGCGCTTGACGGAGAAGTATAAATCAGCCTTTAGCCATTTCCATCACGTTGTTAGAGTGGCTGACTGTAGTATTGGTATCCTAGCAACAAATGTTCACACGAATTCAAAACCACCTCAAGTGAGCATAAAAACTATTTAGCAAATTAGGCTCATGACTAATCTTAACCGTAGTCAGATTTCCACTGTAATATAATCTTCTCAAAATTTCCATCACAGTGTTAAAGCAGCTGACTAGTATTGGGAACCTAGCAACAAATTTTTCCCACCAAAACCACCTGAAGTGCGCATAAAAACGTTTTTTTTTAGCAAATTAAAAGGTTGTTTATTCTGAATTTTGCATTTAGTCTAAAAGTTTTCAATGACTATGTGAAGCGAATCTTTTCAAAGTTCACATCTCTTTTTTTTTTTTGTGAATTAACTGAATTAGCTGCATTTCCAAACTGTTAAATTGTTCACCGTAGCATTGGTAACCTAGCAACACATTTTTCCACACAGGTCCAAATCCACCGATGAACATTTCCCTAAATATGTAAAGCAAACCAAAAAAATACGCAAGTTAGCTGCAAGTGCCAATTAGAGTGGCTGACTGTAGTATTGGTAACCTAGCAACCGTGGTTTCCTCACACAATTCCAAAACCACCTCAAGAGCACATCATTTTTGTTGTTGCGATGATTAATTAATTTTTATTCATAGTTTGACATGCTTTACATGCGACACCTTAAAATGTGCATGAACACATGCTGACGAGATCTGTGTGGTTTTACCTTAATGGTGGCGATGTGAAACGGCGTGGCGATGCCAAACACAGGCATGATGACCGTCTCATGCTTCTTATCGATGAAGATCTTCATATCTCTGATGTCCTTCTCCTTGGGCATCTGCGAGACGTTCTTATACGACACGTTGGACTTTCTGACTCTGAAGCGAGAGAATAAGAAGGCGGGTGTTTGAGTCTACTACACTAGAATTACAAATCTCCAATAAGAATCGTTAGAAAATGTGTACCATGTTTGAAGTAATAAATACATAACACAATGATCGCTATAAAATGTTCACCTGAGCACAAATTATCTTACATTTTCCCCAATATTTCCAGAAAACAGACACTAAAGTATCACAGAGTCTTTTGTAGTGATGTGACATTGTGCGCCGAGGCTTCGAAGCATGTATCAAAAAAAAAACGATACATCTCGCGGTGAAGCAGTGTACCGGAGCTTGATTCGTTTTGCCATCACGTGATCAGTGACGTCCGAAGCTTCATTTTCGCCTACACCCACGTGACTGCTTCCAATTTTGATTCAAAGGTTTAAACTCCCTCGTGGGTTAGTAAAGTGTATAGCGAGAGATTAGGCGTCGATTACACACATTTCCACTGTTTCAAAGCACTGCACCAGTCCCACACACCAGCAATTAAACTAAAATACAATAAAAAGGTTTCGAACCATACTAAAGTGTATTAGCGTATTTTTTAAACTATCTTTAAAGAAAATCACTGCATATTGTAGTATTGTGTTTACCAGAGACCAGCTGGCGCATGCAGCCCAAAGGCATCAATCACATAGCTTCCTCCAAGAGCGTTTGCCTCCCATGGGGTATCGCTGGTTCGATTCCCGCTTGGAACAGGACTAGTTGTATTATGATAAACTTTTGAATACCTTGGATGTTACTACAGTCATCAGTGGTGTGATGTAACATATCTTGTGTAAAAACTACAGTAATTGAGTAATTTGTTTATATTACTGTTGTTGTATTACTACATGAATGAGTTGGTCAGTTGTGAACATTTGACATTATGGCAGCACAGTGCTTTCCCACACTTTCACCAGAAGAGGTCCTCATCGAGCTCTGATTTAGAAAGCTTCGAGTAACGAACCTTTTTCCGATACAATTGAGTCGAGCGCTTCACTGGTTCAGAAAGCTTCATTTCACCATCACTAGTCTTTTGCATGTTTGAAACTCTGTCCATCACATTTGTAATAATGTTCTGACAGATTAAACTTACTTAAACATCACAAAATGCTCGTTTAGGGTGAAATGAGAGATTTATATCCCGCCATTATCCGTAGAACTACTAGATTTTACTCATTTAACAAGACTTTCATGATTTCAAACAGAATCATTTAGGATAAATCACTAAATGTTAAACATATTTTTTTATTTTAATAAGAATGTTTTATTTTGACAAACGACAACTTTATCTGGGGAGTGTTCATGAAACTCAATACATTTTATCTGATTAAAAACCTCTCAGAGTAATAAGACTGCTTTTTTACAAATAGCCTTTTTTATGAAGAGTACACAACATCTGAAATAAATGACTACAATTAAAGTAAAACTAAGCTAACAAACTACATTTAAATCAAACCAAAATGTTCATCTGGGAAAAATGACTATCATCATTTAGTTTAATACGCAGAGCTCAGAATAAATGTTTTATTGTGATAAAACTGATCTGGAGGTGATTATAAAATCTAATTACTTTCATTAGTATAAAACTACGATGCCTTAGTTTAAGATGCTTCTTTTGATTTGTTAGTATTTTACTATGATTGCAATGATTTGAAGTGGGGTTCTTTTATTGTTATTAATATTTGCATTTATCATTTATTTGTATTTTAATAATTATTTTTTATTTAGACAAATTTATTTTTACTTAAACTAAATATTAACAAATTCTATCTTTAAAAACTAACATGTATTCAAGCTATCAATAAATAGTACAACAGTAGTGATTTCCAAAAATATGGTACATGTTATTAAACTATTAGAATTACCAGATTTAATTCATAACGTACACAAGATAAAATGATATTAATAGCTGCATTAAAAACAACAACATACAAATAAAAAAGCCATCAGCCTTTCAATTCTTTTGCATTGGACTGTGACCCCTGGGGTTATTACGCTAGATTAATGAACCGGTAATAGCAGCAGAACAACTGAACATAGAAGTGGTCTTGTGCTGTAAACATTGTGCCCACCCGTCTCATTAAGTGCTGTAATATTAAATTAAATAGATTAATGTAGACTA
Organism: Danio rerio; assembly: GCF_052040795.2. Lineage (NCBI taxonomy): Eukaryota > Metazoa > Chordata > Actinopteri > Cypriniformes > Danionidae > Danio > Danio rerio. Next base: position 2,088,950 of record NC_141027.1, on the reverse strand, counting down.
TAAAAACTGTTGCACTTTTTGTGTGTTGTCAATAAACTTGTTTATGTAGTTGGTATTGGTGTGTGTGCAGTGTTTGAATGTTTATAACCACCTCCGAGGATAGTGCGGGCCGCGAGATGAAAAGTTTGGGAAGCCCTGATCTAGACCAAATTACACAAATCACAATATATTGATCCACTGGTCATACTTTACAATAAGCTTCCAGTAGTTAATGTGTTGTAGTGAATGTTAAATTATGATTAATTATTGCATTATTAAAATCCATATTCATTCATGCAAACATTAATCCAACAATAAACAACTGCATTTTCATTAACTAACACATGTTCATGTAAATCAAATATAAATGTTTTGTTCAGTTTGTTCATGTCAGTAAATGCATTAACTAAAACATCCTTATTGTGAAGTGTTCCCGACCCACATAAACTGTATAAAAACCATACAAATCTGCTTCCTTCAAAACGTCAAAATAAAGCGAAGTTTCAGTCTCATAAGCTCAAATATAATATCTAATTTCCTCACTTCTGTATCTGCTGTCCTCCTTTCTGCTCCGTCAGACGCCGCTTGGCCTCCTCGTTCACCTGATTGGCCAGCTCTTTCTGATGAGTCCGCCTCTTCTCCTCTGCAGTCATCTCATTCTGACCAATCAGACGAGAGAACGTGAGCGCACTCATGAATATGCATCGATTTTTGAAATGAGAATGAGGTCAACATACCCTGGTTCTGTCTGCCAGGAGGGCGGCGCTGCGAGCTCCTTTACCCAGCAGCTCCTCAGCATTATCGCCCTCTTCCTCGTCCTCGTCTTCATCGTCATTCTGGAAACACGCACAGAAATGGCTTAGCGATAAGAGAGTTTGAAGTTAAATGCAAATATCAGCTTTGATGGCTGATTCATGGGCAAAGCAGGTGAGGGTACAGTTTATAATTAACATGTTCTAGAAAGGTTGAAAACAAATGACATGATATAACAAAGATATAATAATCTAAACCAGTTTATTTGATAAATTCTACCATTTTTATAGGCCTCACATTTAAAAAATTTTGTGATTTGAGGGGTGCTTCTGGGTATTTACACTTTAAACTATTTTTAACAGAATAAAAATTAAATTATCAATAATAAATGTGTGTTATTCAATGTCCTTTTGATATATACACGTCTATACAGTTTTTATTCCTCTTTCTATTATTAAAATTAATGAGCATCAGAAATCTTACTTTGGATGCTAGCTACATTTCCATATTAAAACCTATTTCATTTATAAGAAATTAAAATAAAGGGTTTACATTTCTAAATCATGCCATGAAATAGAGAGAGAGAGTTTTAATTTTATTGCCATTTTAGCTTCTATGGCTATTTCATGGCAAAAAGAAAATAGATCAAGTTTATCACTTTTTATAAACACCTATTTTCTATAATTATAAAACTATTCTAACAATTAAAAGTAATCAACATCAATAAATAATGTACAGGGTAAAATACATTAATAATAATAAGGATAATATATAAGATAAAAATCTAAAATAGTTTAAGATTTCCTTTTGATAAAAACTCTACAATTTCAGATGGATTCACATTTAAAAATATTTCCTTTAAAGTCTCTCCAGATAAAAATTGTTGTCTGAGAACATTAAAAATGGGGCATTCCACAAGAATATGTTTAACTGTTTGGTTTCTGTTGCAATATAGACATTTTGGTGGTTCTTCTCCTTTAAGTAAATATTCATGCGTGGGTCTCGTGTGTCCAATGTGGGATCTTCTACACATATTTCATCCTGTCTTGACTTAAAAAATAAATTAGATTTTTTTCCCCTATTTCAGGCTGAATTTTAAAAAGTTTATTTTCTGGGCACTGATCCCATTCTGATTGCCATTTGTTGATAATATAGCCTTTTATTAGTGGCTTAAGGTCTGAAGGTGGGATTTTGCACTCCTTTAGCTTTCCTGCTAGGGCTGTTTTGGCGGCTTTGTCAGCTTGTTCATTCCCAAGTAGTCCAGTATGTCCAGGGATCCAGCAGAAGACTATATTATAAAACTCTCTGTAATTTGTTCACTTTGATAAAAATGTCAATAATAATGGGATGCTCCAGTTTAAAAGAATTCAATGTCTGTAGACAAGATTCAGAATCAGAATAAAATAATAAAATTGTGCCCTTCAGCATTTTCAATATGTTCCAGAGCTAAAAAGAGAGCCTTTGCTTCAGCCTTAAAGATTGAGCTTTTACCTGAAATGCGAATGCCGTGGTGTGATTGACCCATTACTATTGCTGCAGAAACATGACCGTACTTTTTTGATCCATCTGTGTATATTGGTTTATGATTAGGGTAAAATTGTCTTATGTCAACAACTGCTTGTTGATATGTATGTGGGAATGTATCATCCTTCTTAAGCTTGCTCAGATCCAGATTTACATGCAACTTGTTTAACCTCCATGGTGGGACCGGGCAAATCATGCCATGATTTATGCACATCTCTTCTTATGAAGCAATGCATTTAACTTGAATGAGAATATAAATTTTTAATGCACATGCATTTGTTATTTGAACGATACATCCTGAAAATGAAATGAGATCTGACGTTACCTTAAGGAAAATGCCAACGTTTTTAATCTTCTTCTTGACAGGGGTGAGGACTGTGGCTTGATCCTCCTGCGATCACAGACATGTGGAAAATACAAACGGTCACAATCACAGCATCGCTAGCCGGGTTTTCATCCTAATATTAAGTCAATCTTTTACAAATATTCATTAAAAAGTTCAACCCCAAATGTGAATGAGCTGCGCTTTCATCAAGTGTTCGAGTGGCTTTAGTATTGGTAACCTAGCAACTAACAGTAAACAAGACAAGCATTAGGGCTGTCAAAATGAATTGCTTCTTCGGTGCACCGCGATCGGTATCGCAATTCGGTATCGGTTCAGTAATAATCATAACCGGTTATTATGTACTGACGTCATTTATCGCATATGCGCTTTGTTTTAGGGAGGCGAGCGAGCGTATTTACAACGCTCCAACGACTTAAAACTCCAACTGTGCACAATTTCACTGTGTGTGTTTGCTGGATCAGTCTTCCGCTGATATTTACAGCAGAAGCCCCTACTTCACGGAGATCGAGAGAAGGAAAGTACTGCATTTCTCACACACACAGTGGCCCTTTTGACCTGCTGGCGTGACTTTTCCTCTCTACTCGGCTGTTTTACAGCGTTACTTCTAGATTCAGACACGAGCGCGTGTCTGCAGAGTTTTCTCCACCGTGTCTATCATGGATCATCTGTGATCGCCGCTGCCGCCTGCAGCTTATCAGTGACATTTATCTGTGAAGAGCGCAGCGCGCAAGAGCCAATCGCAACCGTTTTTGTTGAGGGTGTGACCAATCAAAGAGGTTTAAGAGAACTAGACAAGGATCAGAAAGTGAGCTGGATATTTATATTTGTTTATATTATTTCCTAATTGCTCGTGTTGTTTAAAGGTACAGTTTTTATATCTGACTGTTTGTATTAAACGACAAAATTGTATTACAAATATTATACAAATATAAATTCATACATTTTAATACAAGAACTGCTGCTGTGAAGAAAATATAAAACTGTGTATGAAAAGCATCGTCAATACACCGAGATATCGAATTGAAGCGAATCGATGGCATGATAATCGTAACTGAACCGTGAGACTAGTGTGGGTTCACAGCTCTAACAAGCATAATGGAGTCACTCATGTTTGCTATGTCAGAGTTTATTCTGCATTATTAGACATTAATTATATCACAAATTATTTACATTAACCCTATTACACAAGTCCAAAACCATCTCAAGTGAGTAGAAAATCTATTTTGAGAATTAAGGTATTTTATTTATAATTGGGAGAATTTCTATTACTCATTTCTAATGCGATACTTCAAAATGAACATAAGCACAGGCTGATGGAAAGCCTGCTACAATTTAATATTAACAGTAGTTGAGTTTCCATCATAATGTGAACCAAATCTCTTCAAATTCCGATAAAAACATTTAAACGAATGCAATACGGTCACTCATTTCTGATGCCATAGTTCAAAATGTGCATCAACACAGGCTGATTGAAACCCAGCTATTGACTAATGTTAATAGTAGTCAGGTTTTCATCATAATATGAAGTGGATATCAAAAAGGCGGTGTTTGACAGTGCGCGCGACGTGTCTGAAGAGCAAGGAGGGATCCAGGGGTGAGCCTTATTTGAGGACCAGGAGGGAGACGCGCAATTTCTCCCGGAACTTCCCGGAGACTTGGGATGTCTGAATATCACGTTTAACAACTATTGACCTTATTCTAAAATGCGGAAGTGCGCCTGTTTTCGCGATTGTTTCAGAACTTCCGATTCAGTCGCCTATGGGAAAAATGACTAGGAATAATAAACGGCAGAAAACGGTCACACAACTTGCTCTAAAAACAAATGTTTGCATGACAATACAGACCAAGTAGAATAATATAATAAGAAAATACCAGTTTGCAACATTAAACAGCGAAACGAGCAGTTTTTAATGTCTAAAAATGACTGGAAGTGAATGAGACCGGAGCCGAAAAAGATTCAAATAGCTGCGCCCACTCGCCGGCGAAGAATAAGGTGAATAGTGAGACGCGATCCATCGGTACATCCTTGATAAACTGTCCAATGTGCACTGCTCTCTGGAGCTCAGGGGAGCGCATGACAGTGTGTGTATATGTGTGTGTGTGGTCACGTGATGTGCGTTTTCAGTGGACGGAGGGCTGTTCAGAAATGCCAGGTAAAACACGGTGTGGATGTGAATCATTTTCGTTCTAAAATGCCATTTTAATATTAAGACGTATTAGTGTAAACAGGGCCCGAGTGCATATTTTTGCGAGCGGGTTTGCGACTGGGGCAGGGCAGAGGATCGGCTCAGCATCGTGTCGTCTATTGGCCATCGGCGATGGACAACAGCATCATCTATCGGCCCAACCCTTATTGCCATCATAATGTAAAGCAAATCAAGTTGTAACAAGTAAATTAGCCGTGTTTCCATCAAGTTGTTAGAGTGGCTAACAGTAGTATTGGTCACTTAGCAACCCATTTTTTTTTCACATAACTACAAAAAAAATTAATTAATAACAAAAACTTTAAAAAGCAAAAAAATAGTGTGTTTGTTTGAGAATTAAAGGATTTTAATTCGAAATTGTGTTGCTGTCACTTGTTTCTCATGCGATGTGCATTAGCACAGGTTAATGGAAACCCAGCTATACACTAATGTTAACAGTAGAGTCTCCATCATATTGTGAAGTGAATCTCTTTAAATCTCGCCAGAAAATAAACAACTGCAAATTTACAACTTAATGGTAAAGCAGCTAGAGTGACGGACTGCAGTGGCGGTAACCTTGCACCAAACTCAAATAAAGGGATTTTTACTTGAAGTGTGAGGTTTTCATCTTGTGTGACACTTTAAAATGTGCATAAACACAGGCTGAAAAAAACCCAGCTGCAGTCAGGCATTTATCAGAGACTCCCAGAGTACACGATATATTGAAGAGCACTACTGGCCTCATTGATCTGTATGGTGTCTCCGATGAACAGGGCGTATTTCTTCTGCTCCTCTTTCTTTCCCTCTTTGTTGATCATGTCAGCGAATCCCAGACTGATGCTGAACACCATCCCTACACACACACACACACACACACACACACACACACACACACACACACACACACACACACACACACACACACACACACACACACACACACACACACACACACACACACACACACACACACACACACACACACACACACCACTTAGGAAAAGTAGAAGTCCTGTGGTGCATGAAGTCATTTTAATGAAGGTGTTTGTATTATTTAATGATAATATGATTATAGCAGCAGTATATAAATGCTATGACTGCCGCCTCTCTCATGGACAACTGTTCATTTCGCTCTATACACCTTTTATCTTATCTTATTGTTGTTTTATCTTTGCCTGTGAACAGTGCCAACTCTCAAGAAGTCAATCACATTATCTTTACGTTTCAAGGGCTGTGATTGGCTGTTTGCTCCTGATGTCCCGCCTTCATCTGCATGCGCTCATGAACTCAGGACCAAAGCCAGAGTTAACAGAACAAGCTGATGATGATGATGATGATCTTCATGGTACAAACAAACCCTGACCACACTCCAAACTGAATTCTTCTCAGTTTCGTTTACTTTCCACACACACACACACGCGCACGCGCGCACGCACCTCTTTTGAGTTTGAACTGATTTTTCTGGTTGATTACGAGAGATCCTTCTCTGAACTCGATACCCATGGCAAACCTGCAACACACACACACACACACACACAGATTGAGCACACGTCCACATTTACAGAAAAACCCACAAACAGGGCATTTGAGACACTGACCCGAGGTTTTTGGTGAGTTTGCTGACCAGGTCTGGTTTCTCCTTCTTGACAAACTCCATGACGGCGTTGTAAGCCTCACTGAGCTTCACTCCTGCAAGAAACACACAAAAAAAACACAAGTTATCCACACATTTCCCAGAAATCCGGAGCAGAAGAAACACCTTTACAGGCATATTTCAACAAAGCATTTACATATTACACAATACTGAAAACCTAGAATAAAAGTGACTATAAACTGCAGGCCAAAACACAAAACTATTTAGTACAGAGCCACACACAGACACAAACATACAGTCAGCAACATTCACCTGAAATATTAATGTTTTATAATTTCCCTTTAACAAACTAACAGTGTTTAATGCACTTATAAATCTGGAATTGATGATAAATAATAATAAGAAATATATAAACCATATTTAACTGAAACATTTTGTAACATTAAAAAATATGTTCTTGGCAGCGCAATCGCCTAGTGGTTAGAGCGCTGACATGTAGCACTTCAGGGTTCGAATCCCGGCTTGAGGACATTTCCCGACCCTACCCCCTCTCTCTCTCTCTCTCTCCCACTTCATTTCCTGTCTAAAATACTGTTCCATCCTCGAAATAAAGGCAAAAAGGCCAAAAATAAATCTTTAAACACAAAATAAAATAAAAAATATATGTTCTAACTATACAAATTAAATGTGCAGCTACAGAGTAAAAGAATAGTCAAATGATCTTGAATTCAATTGCTTTCTCCAAATTTTAATTTAAAATTTTATACACATAAATAAACTTGAAATTAGTGATTAATCAAATTAGTTAACGTGTTTTATTCATACTAAGATATTAAATATAAACTAATGTATATTTGGTGACATGGCGGAAATAAATATCTAGTATAACTTAATGTACTAAAGTAATTTAAACTAATAAATACACTTGACACTAATCCACTAATATAAATATATATAATTTATATAAAATTTTATTTTATATTATTTATATATAATTCTAATATATTTTATATAAATTAATAAATTATTGTGTTTATTAAATAAACATTCTCAATATTACAAATATTAGCCTTTATTTTTTCATTTATTTATATTTTATTTCAATATCACACTCAAAATGAAGACAGATAGTGGCCAATGAAATAATAGTTTCACATTAATTTTAAACTGAGGCACTAAAACTAAATTACAATGTCCAAAAATAAACCTAAAGATTCTTGTTTAAACGCTCTCTCTCTGTCCATTGGCTCACCGTGCTTCATCTCTTTGAGAAGCTCCTCCTCCACCTGCAACAGGAAGTTGTAGTTGTCCTGCATTTCCTGCGATGGGTCCACCATCAATGTGCGCACCAGATTGGAGCAGTAGGACTTGTAGCGGATGCCCATGGCACAGGTGATGGCCCCGAAGTGCATGTGGTTCTTATCGCTAACACAAAAACACAGAGAACTCAGATTTACAGTCTGCAGCACTTCAGATGGGTGTGTGAAACTGCCTAAGGACATCTCCATATTTTCTTCACAGCATGGTTTCTGCTACACAAGAGCGCACAAGGGCCTTCATTTTCTCATAAAAATATTAAAAAGTTAATGAATCAATTAAGACCCCATGGACATACAAAGAATGCTTTTGTTCTGCCAGATCCCCCAGTCAGGAGTTTATTTAGTTTTATTAAGTTAATTTTAGTTTTTGGAAGAAAAGAACTTCTTTCTAGTGCACAAAGTGCAAAAACTTTCACAGAGGAGAAAGTTATCGAAGGTCTAAAGCCTGATTTATACTTCTGCGTCAAACGCCGGCGTATGCTTCGGCGCTGACGCATAGCCCTTCGCCGTGGCCATCGCCGTCACTGGCGTGCACCTCTCAAAAATTGTAACTACACGTCGCAACGACACGTAGCGTAAGCTCTGTGATTGGTCGGCTTGGTAGTGCTGGCGAGTCTGGGCGGGACCGAGAGCCGCGCGAATGGCGCGAGCGATTGTTTACAAGTGTGGAGTCCCGCGAAGGAGCTCCGGATGGAAAGTTTTGTTTTGTGTTTACCTCATAGTTTAAGTTGTTGCACGTCCGCCGTTTCCTGCCTCAAAATGAGCGAGTTTGAGCCACTTGTACATCCTGGAAGTGTTCAGGAAAAGCAAAAAAGCAGAGAAGAAACTCGACACAGAGGAACATTTACACCTCACTGCCAACTAGCGTTTCGGAAGTGTTAATGCAGACCGACGGAGACAGCGCGCAGAGGCATAAATGCACAGCTGCGCGCGTTGCATGCGCCGTGGGTTACGCCGGTCACCTGACGCAGAAGTATAAATCAGGCTTTAGCCGTCAGGGCCGGCCCGTGGCATAGGCAGTATAGGCGAATGCTAAGGGTGCTGTACATCCAGGGGGGCACCAGAAATGAGCGCGGTTAAGTTGGTTTTGTTTTCAATATTCCTGACACATTCAGTGATAGACGGCAATAACTTGAAAACCTCTTACCCTAAAAAGATCTAAAGCGTGTTTCCTACAAAAACACAAAGCTGGTTGTGTTTCACAGCTGTCTCGGAGCTCTTAGTAAGCGACCATTGAAAAAGTGTTTATTTTTTTTCGTTTTTTTTTTTTGCTCCGTCCTGCGTGTTTTATTTTAAACACAACTAATTTTCTCTTTAATGAGCACAACAGTTACTAAAGTAGTCGAATGCTTCATTATAGATCTGTACATTCTTACATTAACTCATTCACTAGCTGCTCTTCACTAAATAACTATAGTAACTTTAATCAATATGCAAATACAATTAAAAGTGAAGTAGATTTTATAGCTTTATTTAATTTCTGTGTAGGCCATTGATTTTAATAGGCTAAACCTTTTATTGTCAATATTTTCTAATGTTTGCTATGTATTCTATCATGTGAAGTAGGGCTGTGCAATTAATCGAAAAATCTGATTTCGATTATGGCTTCTAACGATTATGAAAAACCATTAATGGAGATAAACGATTATTCCATTATTTACCGCCCTCTGTCCAGTTATCCTCACTTGTTGCTCTTAAAAGCGCGAAAGGCCGCATGCTTATGTGCGTGTATGTGCGGCACGCAGACAGTCAGAAGCATGCAGTCAGCACTTGGTCTCATTCGCACATTGCGACGAGAGCACACACATCTAAAGCCATTAACACGAGCGCTTTAATGTTCAAATAAGGTGTCAAAACACGGTGTTTAGTGATTATTCATATTAACCCTCATTTGTGTAATAAACAAACGAGTTAAGGATCAAAAGACACGTGAAAGCGAAACCATTAAAGTGACAGAGCACAATATCTGCCACCTGTTTTATCATGATTAATAAAACATTGAGAAAATCCCTCTCTGCTCTTGACTGAAAACTTTTGTAGCTAATAAAGTGTTTCTTACAGTGAAGAAGCAGTTTGTTTCATATTTTTATTCTATTTTATTTATTTCTCTTTTTTTTGCAGGGGGGAAAATAATATATGCATTTGAAGTCAGAATTATTAGCCCTCCTGAATATTAGCAACCCTTTTCCTCCCCAATTTCTGTTTCATGGAAAAAAGTTTTTTTTTTTTAACACATTTCTAAACATAATAGTTTTAATCACTCATTTCTAATAACCGAATACAAACATTCAAATTCAAAGTGTGATTCAAAGGCTTAATTAGGATAGACAAGCCATTATATAACAGTAGTTTCTTCTGCAGACAAATCAAAAATAGATATTACCTAAAGGGGCTAATAATATTGACCTTAAAATAGGTTTCAAAATATTTAAATCAGCTTTTATTCTAGCCAAAACAAAACAAATAAGCCTTTCTCCAAAAGAACAATATTAGAGGAAATACTGTGAAAATTCGTTGTTCTGTTAAACATAATTTGGGAAATTTTTTTTTTTTTTTTAATTCTCAGGAGTGCTTATAATTTTGACTAATAATCGTTTGGAATAATCGTGATTACAATTATGATTAAAATAATCGTGATTATGATTTTTCCCAAAATCGAGCAGCCCTAATTTGAAGCTATTTGTTGTCCCATATTTTTTTTTACATTCCAACGTTGACAGATTGCTAATCAATAAATAGCTATAGTGCTATCTGTTAGTTTTAACGCCAGCTAATGTTATGGAAGGGCATAGATGTTTTGGAAAATAGTAATAGTAATGTAACTACCTCCATCATTCCTTCCTCAAGCAAATGTGTAGATATTAGATCTATTCAGCGATAATGTTAATTGCATTGGCATATTTATCTGACGTTTTCTTAGCTTGTAGTAGTCAATCAAAAAGCGATTTAGATTCTTATGACTATACACTAGCAGTGGAATTTACTGCAATGTGACGAGGCGCCACCTGAAATCTTGCCTAGGGGGCCAAATTGGTTAGGGCCGGGCCTGTTAGCAGTGCACATTTAGTAGCCTTGACTACAGATTGCTGGACCTTCAGAGCAACAACACAGAGCTTCATGACTGTCACAGCGCACAAAGGTCAGATATTATTATATTGCATAAAAGTCTTAAAATGGCTTGTGCTTTCAAATTTTTATTTTTTATATCAAGAATCGAACCGTGACTTTAGAATCGAAAATGTAATCGGATCGAGGATTTGGAGGATCGTGAAACCCTTAATACTTACACTATAAAGTAAATTAGGAGTCCAATAGAAAAAATGTTTGTTTGTTTTTTACGCCACTTTGCATTTGACTCGAACACAAATACAAATACTTTTCCCCCCTCAACAAATACAGATACAAATACCGGCTGCTCCGCACATCCCTAGTGTACACAGCTCGCTGTTTTAGGGGTGTGTTTCCTCACATGAAAATAAGTTTCAACTCGTAATTGAGCAAGGGTGTTCCTTTAGTGATATTACTTTGACTCGCACGCTGAAAATGGCGGATGTGAAACAACAAACTGACGATATGGTGATGCATGCCTGTCATCCAATATTGGTGGACGGGAAGACTGCACTCACACATCAAGTTGCGGTGGATCTGAAAACCGCTTCAATCGGTCCACGTTTTTTTTTTATGTTGTTAAATTGAAAAACAAAAGGACTGTGTGTGTTTATATTAGCCCAATTTGACAGTCTATACACTATACCTACACGCATGTCTGTCCAAACAGATTTTTCACCATAGGTGCCCTTTAAGCTATATTTGTTTTCGACTCCAGAACAAACCATCGTTATACAATAACCTGCCTAGTTACCCTAATTACCCTAGTGAAGCCTTTACATGTCACTGTAAGCTGTATAGAAGTGTCTTGAAGAATATCTAGTCTAATATTATTTACTGTCATCATGACAAAGAGAAAATAAATCAGTTATTAGAGATGAGTTATTAACACTATTATGATTAGAAATGTGTTGAAGAAATCTGCTCTCTGTTAAACAGAAATTGAGGAACAAAATAATTCAGGGGGTTTAATAATTCTGACTTCAACTGTATAAACTGAAATATCTGTGTGACAAAATTGTTCTGTTAAGTTTTGTTATGTATGTGTATCACCTATACACACACACAAACACACGCACGCACGCGCACACACACACCATGTCAAAAACTTTTTTGGATGTAATTAATTGTTTTTGATCAATAAATTAATTGATCACACCGTTTATACACAACATCATATATTTAATCACATCAGTTGTTTTCCATGCTGCTTTCATACACAGTCAACAAATGTTCTCATATCTTGCTTTTCCTCTTTGCCTACTTATATTACTATTTGTAACAGGACTCCACCAAGTGGTCAAACACAGAATTAAAAAAAAAATGTAAATAAATAATAATAATAATAATAATAATAATAATAATAATAATAATATATATATATATATATATATATATATATATATATACACATATAGCTCTTACACTATACATTGCTTTAGAAGCCTGTTCCAGTCACTGAATAGAAAATAAAAAAGCTCATTTCAACATTTCATCTCAGACTTAATTGAGAGATGTAAACTCGAAAATATGCGAGTTATAAAGTTGAAATTGCAAGATATAAACTCAATTCTGAGAAATAAAGTCACGATTGTGAGTTAGAAACATCTTATCTCAGAATTCAGACTTTTTCCCCCACACAATTGAGCTTATATCAAGCAATTGTGACTTCTCACATTTCTCAGAATTGCAAGAAGTCAGAAGTCTGAGAAATGGGACTACCTAAGATTTCTGGCTTTCTAGTTCACAACTGACTCTATTGATCAGATTTCTGACTTTTATTTATAAAAGCAATAAATGCAAATGTGAGATTAAACATCACAATAACCTTTTTTACTAATAAATCAGTGGCAGGAACAGGCTTACACAGATCACACACCGCTAGGGATGTAACGGTATTGTAAATACCGTCATACCGCAATATTAATTTTTTTCGATATTACCGAAGTCGCATGACTCGGTAAAACTATAGGTCTTCTGAGAAAATTTGCTCAGGCGAATGAAGCGAACGCGAGGTAGCGAAACTACAATACCCATCAGCCCATGCTTGACCATCATCCCTTGCGGTCTGTTGTCGCTACAGATCCAGTAATGCGGAAATGGAGTGTGCTGCTAGAAGCGGGGATGAAAAGAGCTGGAAAACTCTAAGGCCCCGTTTACACGTTTTAGTTTGAAAACGCATAAGTTTTGCTACGGTTACGCCAACCGTCCACACTACGCCGGAGTTCTCGAGCGCCAAAAACGGAGCGTTTCGAAATGTGTGGATAATGTCTCAGTGTGGATAATGGAAAGCGGAGACATCTGAAAACGGAGGCGGGGCTGCAGACGTTCGCCTCTCTGATTGGGGCTTTTCCTGAATATTAAGTAGCCTAACACGCACAGTTCAGACCTGCATCCTCTCCTTGTAAGTTCAGACTTCGCAAGTTTGATCAAGGCTGCAGTCTCTTCTTCTCAGTTTGATATGGAAAAGCAGACTATACCGAGGACACGGGTAAATCTTCAAAGGGAACAGTGTACTTTATAACTTCATTCACATCACCCTGGCTTCGTTGTTTCACTTTATCAACAATAAAATGTAAACATGATTTAAGGAACTGCCTATTTTCATTTTAATATTAGCAACTTAGACAGCAGACATGTTGAGGCGTCGTGCTGCATAAGATGAGCGTCATCTTCACTGTGTGGTTATTTATAACAAAACGGAGCCGATAACAACTGCCTCCTTTCAATTTCAGAGAAAATACGAAACGCACCCTCTCTTTTGCTGAGTATCAGTTTTAATAATCGATAATGGCCATTTTAAAAGTATAACATACAATAAGTTTATACATTATAGGAAATATAGGCAAGCGATCAGTCAATGTACAGAATGTACGTGGTTACATTAATCATTAAAGGGTCACGAAACACCAAAACACATTTTTTGAGCTGTTGACAGTGGTATATGTGTCCCACACTGCTAAAAACACTATTAGGACACCTATATTTCACTAAAAAGTGTAAATTGGTTGTTTTTGCGTTATTTCAAGCAAATTCGTACTTCCTGTTTGAAACGAATTTTTGAAGCTGCGTCACGGTCATGACATAATAGCGTGTATTCCAGCGTGCAGACTGGGCGTCTGTGCCAGAGTGAGTCTTATTACGTCTTACAGTGTGATGCATTAATGCATGAGTAAGGCTTGGTTCAAACCAATCAGCGCGCTCTATTGTGCAACGTCATTAATATTCATTAGTGTCACCGTCTTTACACCACAGAGACGCCACGTTGTGTTGGCAAAACAAGCGTGAAGTGTTGCTTTTACAGTTTGCTGCCATTAAGTTTCGTTTTCATTTTCTCTCTGTGAGAGCTTATCTGGATCACGTGTGGATTACAGTGTACGCGACGCTCGACAACAATAATTTACGTGTCTAAGGGGGATTATTGTTTACCTGAGAGCTGTTCTCATCTGCAAACGCTGAAATCCGGATTCCGGATGTAGTCTTCTCTTCATAAAGACGCGGCTCTAGTTGCTGGTGATTGTCCTGTCTCTACAGATTTGGTAAGTGAGCGACCAGTGCTCTTTGTATATTCAGTTTGTTCGTATCAAATAAGTTAACTATTGCATTGAGTGCAAACATGTTAGCACCGCATTTTGTGACCGGAATAACACACGCGGCTTTCGGACGCTACCTGCCGTGTGCATCTAAGTTTCCGGGAAATGCGGAGTTTTTTTTCTGTCATTCGCCGTGCGGTATCAAACATTGCATGAAAAATACACGCTTAGAGCAGTTCCTCGAATCAAATATCTCATTTGTCGCGAGGGGCATGAATGAATTCCCTGAATGAAAGAGCCGAACTGCAGTTAAAGTCCGATATTTAATAATTTGGCAAATAATTCGACTACAGATGTCCATGTAGGTTAAACACCATCCCTTTCTCCTGTGTATTTTGACTGAAACTCGCGCGTGCCCAAATAGACACTCCCACACCCTCCCACTTTAGTTTCTCCAACACTCCCCCCTAAACAGAGCTGGACACGCCCACTTTTCTGACTTTTTCCAAAGAAGAGGTGTGAAAACACCCTGCTGAAACGAGGGGGTTTCATGGCCCTTTAACTTATCTTTGCGCTCAGCCAAAACACATTACCTGAGAACAAGTAATAGATTCCAATGACCAAAGTCAAGGAATATGTCTTTAGATAGACAACAAGATGAATGAAATATCCCGTTTAATAAATATAGTGAGATTAGATCCAGCGGGAGATGCTTGATGAGAAGTCCGACTAGCAGAGCTCTCATCTGGGTAGATGGGCTGAGTGAGTGATTAAATGTTGAATGTGATGAGTTTTCAACAATACTAAATTGAAACTTTATTTTTTTACATGGTTTAATAATTTTTTGTTATTAAAATTAAAGTTCCTGTTTCAAAGCTTACAGATAGATGGCTAATTTGTATGTCATTGACACTTTTGGCACTTTTTTGGAGTATTTTCATAAGTTTTGTTTTTTCCTGTAAATGATTCAATAAATACCGTACCGTGACATTCATACCGAGGTATTACCGTACCGTGAAATTCTGATACCGTTACATCCCTACACACCGCTAATCTGCAATGTATTCTACAGTTTTACCTGACGACGCTGAACTTGAGGCTGTAGTTCCCGCCGCTCTGGATGATGGGAGGGTAACACATCTCCACCGTGGACGGATCAACACCGCCCAGAAACTTGCGGTCTTCAATGGCCTTCTCCACAGACTCGGCCAGTCGACTGTGCTTCACTTTCTGCAGATCAACAGAGATGCGACAAGTCAACACACACACATACCAAAACAAAACTAGGGATGCACGGGTGTATTAATACTGCACCAACATTGGATTAATTTAAAGCTATCGGCTCTGTAAAAGGCAGATGCTGATTAGTAGTCGACCGATACATGCTCTAAAATATGCTATTTTTAGACGTTTGGGTAAAAAGAAAAAAAAAAAAAACACAATTTATTTAAAGAAACATACAAATGTATTTTAGAGCAGTAAACATGTCAGGCTGAATAATTCTGCGGTCTTCAAAAACAGATTTCACCACAGTTTGAAAAAAGGCATCTTCTGAAATCTTTCTATTCTGCGGATATAAAGTAAAGCCACTGCACTGTTCATTCATCATCACCTATAGCATGCTGGAATGGGTGTATAAGAGATTTGTTTTCCAGATGTTTGCTAAATCCTGGGATGACCAGTAGCCTTTAATGTGGAGATACTGTCAGCCTAAAAACTAAACTAAATAGTCATAAAAAAACATGTAAAAAAAAAACTTAAATAGACCATATGAACAGAAATCTTAGTTTTCTAAAACCCTGACGTTTTTAAACCGCAGTAAACCTTGAAAGCGGTTATGCTCCAATGCCTAGTACACACACACACACCTCGTCTGCATCCACGATCTCCATCACCCTCTCCTTGAAGAACTTGGAGAAGACGTCGGTGGTGATGGAGGCCGCTTTCTTCATCAGTGCCAGCTCTCCGTCCTCCTTCACCGCCATGGTGTACGCCACCACAGTGCTGATGTCCACCTGAAGAAGACCACAACAAACACTTTAAATCAACGCTTGTGTGCTGTTGGGTCGTTTTCATCCACTCTGGGCTGATTTTGAGGCTTAATTCGGCCACTCGATTCTCTGTGCTTCAGCAAATGTGATGATTTTTGCAGACAAATCTGATTTTGCCTCATATTTTAGGAAAATGCTTTGAAATTTTTCAACAACTCATAAACACCCTGTTCAGATTGACTCCCCTTTGGTGATGTTGGTGCTGTTTTCCCCCCCTTGACCTTCATTATATTCACATGTATTGGTTGTAAAGCCATGACAGCAGATGATCATGCATTCTTGACTGTTGCTGGTTTCCCCTGTTGGGATTAAGAGGTGAAATGTGTCATTAATACTGCTGATCATCAGTTACAGAGCAAAAACAGCTTAGTTTTTGGCTTTTATATGGAGCATATGGTGTGTGTGTGTGTTAGACTTTGCACACTTATCTCCTTGATATGTCTAAGAAACTTAAAATAATCCCCTCAGCTGTCAGAACACAGTAAGTGTATTTCTCCACACACACACACTATAATCTGCAGTTTTACTCCACTGAACTCTAAATAAAAGGCAGAAACTCTTCAGCACAGGCCGATCTAAAGGGTTAATGCTGCACACTGATGATCAGCAGTATTAATGACACACTGTCCCTATTAATCACGACAGGGAAAATCAGCAACAATCAAGAATGCATGATTATCTGCTGTTATGGCTGTGCAGTTTTGTTACAAGGCTTTTGTAGTGTAATATACAACACCAACCCAAACATTATAGCCCTTTAACCTATTAAAAACTTTCCACAAAAGTCACTTTTTACAACTTTTCAAATTTAAAAGTTGTTGGAACAATGATCAATGTCCCATAATGCAATTCAAAAGCAGAAATAAATGAGAAAAAATAAAAACATGAACAACAAAATTTGGAAAACTGCTAATGTATTGGGGCTTGAAATTAACCTTTTTTGCTTGGTAGCACCGTGCTCCTAACTTTAAAAATGTAGGCGCATCAGCCAAAATATAGCCGCACACATCAATTATAAGCACCGTTATTGCATTTGAAATCAACACTAATCAAATAAGCAAATATATATATATATATATATATATATATGCATGCATGTGTATGTATGCTCAACGAAATCCCGTTATCACAAGAAAATCCATTTTTATAATATAACTGAGTGACCAAAAAGATAAACAGAGCGCTCACTGGCCCTGCATGCACTGCTTGACATGAATGAATCAGTTAAGGATATAACTGTGCTGTTCTCACGGGTGCTGTCTGATATTGCTCTGATGCTTTTGACATATATTGTACCTTATTATATGCATACGTCATGTTCATAGCAAAACTGGTCTTTTCATGAGTAGCGATATTAGTTTACTCAGTGCGATGGTGTACGTGGTGTTAAATTTGACATAGCTGCCACTTGCACGGCGGACAGCATCTGGCGTTTATATGAAGGATTAAACAGAAGCTCTCGTGCTAGATGTGGCAAACAGTTACCTAAAAATTCCATCCCAGACTTTTCATAGCGGACCTGAAGCCAACCGAAGTGTTTTATCTACTCTTGGAAAAGTGTAGATGGAGGATTAACATTCAGCACATGATCACTAGTAAGATGTGTCATTATTTGTAACTTTAGATGGTTTCTAAAACTAAATCTGTCAGTGTTATCTTCATTCTCATCTTCAGCGCTTGACATTTTAGCGGTAGTAGCTCTCCGTGTCATCGCAAGCCAGAAGGCTTTGACCGAGTGATTAAAAGCTGATATTAACCAATCCATTCAGTTCTGGAGCAGTGAGCCAATAAGAAGAGCGCGAAGGCGGGGCAAGCATTGCGGGATTTGTTTACTGCAGCAAGTTGACATGACAACTGTTTTAAACCATTCCTGAGCGCTGCGTTTTGCGTTTCAAGTGCAGACAAAGAGCTTAGAGATGCATTCTGCGTGAATGTCTCCCGAATCTGCGCATGTGGTGAACATTTTGCAGTAAAAACTGGTCGCACACAACAACTTAATGCACTCGCACAAATGCTCCCAAATATGTCTTGAGGTCGCGTAGATAAAATTTTGTCTGCATATCCGACCAAAATGGTGGCAATTTTGAGCCCTGTGTATGGATATTTTTATAGTGTAGGCTACTAAAACTCAGAATTGATTCAAGAGAAAATAATGCATTTTGAAAATCTCTGAACTGAGGCGGAATTAATTTCTTCACACCTCACTGTGGTCTGAAGTGGCTTTCATGCTGGATGCGGAAAGCTCTGCGCTATGAAAGCCATTCATTTCAATGTGTCTCTGACCTTCTGGAGTCCCTCCGCTGTGATGGTGTCGCTCCAGCTCTTCATATACTCTCCTGGAAACTTGTCCTTGATGAAAACCCCGACCGTCTTGCCCTCTTTACTGCCACGGATCGCCTCGATCATCTTGTCAAAGTTTACTTTGTTGCTCTCATTCTGCCAAACAAGCAGATTTAAACATTACACTGCTGTAAAGAATCTCAGACTGATCATGATGCAGGCAAATGAGGAATGATTTATTCAAATAAGATTAAAAAAAATATTTTCAGAGTGGCAAAAAGCACCCAGACAGAGGCATGTTTGAACATTTACTGAAAACCCATAAAAAAAGGTCTAGAAAAAAAATAGTTTAGTGTATAAAGTGATAAAAAATATTATGAAGACTTCTTTATTTCTTTAAACTTTTCTTAATATTTAACAGAGCTTACAAAAACTTTATTTTCCCTCCATTTTAGACTTAAAATATTAACATTTATAAATATGCAATGTTTATATTATTTTATACATTTATTTATTACAAAATCAGCCGAAATAAATGTAGATTTTTCTAGTAAACTTTAACTTTTAGTAAACAATCTTTATTTAAAGAAAACTTATGTACTTACATAAATAAATTACACACTACAAAAAATAATAATAATATCTTAATAAATAATATATACAAACAAATATTTTCAGAATCTTAACTCTAAATATTTGCAATTTAAAATATTAAATTTAATAAATAAATAAATATTAAAACATTTTTCAGTAAAATTAGAGAGAGAACAGAGAGAGTAATTGAAATCTTTCAATAATTACCCAAATTAAAGTGTGTGCGTTACCTTTTCCCTGACGAGCAGCGTGATTGGAGGAACACCGTTTGCGTTCTCGTTGCCTTTAGTGACGGCGACCTGCTTCAGAAACTCCACTTTCTTCTTACTGGCCA
The DNA here is from genome assembly GCF_052040795.2 of Danio rerio. Taxonomy (NCBI): domain Eukaryota; kingdom Metazoa; phylum Chordata; class Actinopteri; order Cypriniformes; family Danionidae; genus Danio; species Danio rerio. The sequence continues at coordinate 2,069,352 of NC_141027.1, read as the reverse complement.
GAAATATGATCTTACTCTCACAAAACACCATTATAGTGTCGGTGAGCTCATAACCAAACAGCCACGTCTGCAGAGAGAGAGAGAGAGAGAGATAATTTTTTTTTTAAATTTTGAATACACTTTTATTTAATACAAAAATTTTAAACTACAACATGTTTCATTGCTTTAAACAAACACATTTCAAAATCACACTATATTTTCTTCAAAAATCAATACATTATTTTCAATCCAACACAACATATTTTTTACACTCCACATGTCTTCAAACTTGTCCAACTCGTTCATTGACAAATAAAAATTAAAATCATGCCTTATTCGTGCTTTGATAAGCCCTTTAAAAATCAGTTCAACTTTATGATTGGTCTCATACAAAATCTTGTGCCTCCTACTTATGTATATGGCCATTTTTGCTTGTCCTAATATAAAATTTAACAGACGCTCTTTTCCTTCTTCTTTCTTTCCATATTTAAAACCAAACAATAACACAGTTTTTGTAAACATCTCATCAACAGAAAGGAAAATAACCTCCAATAAATTGAATAAAGACCCAAGTCTTTCACAATGCATAAAACAATGAAAAATTGTCTCTCTTTCATCACAAAAAGGACATTTGTCAGGCACAGTTCGATTCAGTATTGAGATAAAAGCATTGACTGCAATAATACCCTTTAACACCCCCCACTGAAGATCTCCAACATTTTTAGTCAATGGTGGTTTGTAAACTGAACTCCAAACAGGCATAACATCACTATCAACATTTAAATGTTCTCTCCATGGTGTATCAACACATTGTAATTTTTCTTTGTTTATCACTTTTACACAAATCCTATACAGAATCTTGCCTCCCATTGAATCAAAAATAATGTCTCTTGAAGTCTTTAAACTCTCCATTCCTGAAAGATTTTGTTGCAGGACCAAACTTGGAAACGAATCCATTATATTTGGCACTGTTCGTAATGATAAAAAATTCCAGTCTTTTTGACTCAATGTCTCTCTTAGTTTTTAGAGCAATAAATGAACTTTTCTTATTGATCTTATATTCAGTCTTTGAGCGACTGCATCAGCATTGTCCAGATTATCCCCCACCACTTCTATCAAGTTCTTCATTTTTGTCATTTTTGCATTAAAAAGCAACTGTTTTAAACCAGGTGTTTTATCATCACAAAGGTCCAAGCGTGCGCCATTTATTAGTGGTTCTTCTAAAAACCAATATAAAGAGTTATGAGACATCATTCTTTTATTCTTTACTAAACACCAGGCTCTTCTAACACTCTCATAGAAAGGAGATATACACTTTAAATCAAATTTAGAACAGTCCAACAAAAAAAGGTTCTTTCCAAAACCCCATCCACCAACTTTACCTAAAAGACAACTCGTTATGCTAGTCCAAACCACATCTGATTTATATAGAAACTTTTGTACAAATTGTAACCTAAAAGCTGCTTTTCTACTCATCAAATCTATAATACCATGTCCACCTTCTTCTTTTGAAAGGTATAGCACAGCTCTAGGTACCAAATGTAATTTATTCCAAAAAAAATCTATCAATTAATTTCTTTTAGAGAGAGAGAGAGACAGAGAGAGAGAGACAGAGAGAGAGAGAGAGACAAAGAAAGAGAGGTATACAGATGAACACATGTATAATCCTCACACTAGATCTGTTTCCATCCAAAGATGTGAATTATTTTATGTGCAAAACTGTAATACTGCATAAAATATTAGTGAATAAATCAGCATTTCCAATCAACGAGGAACAAAAGAGAAAAAAAATCTTAGAAAACCAAACGCAATGAACGCGGTGGCTTTTGGAGGTGTGAGACGGGAGCCCAGACAGATGCTCAAGACAGTTCTGGAGGCTATAATAATGGAGAATAATAATACTGAAGCGCTGTGATGAGGGACTGACGGAGGGCTGAGGCCTTTTACATTTAGCAGCACAACATTTCAGATCTTTTACAGCGTCAAGCTGGAAACATGGAGAGATGCAGACCAACATTAATGACTTAAAGACCCTCACACACACACATTTATATTAGTCAAATCATCAGTCAAAAACTCAACACATCACACACTGATGAAGTGCAGTTTATTCACTAAATGTGTTTACAGCAGAGTTTATGCACACTTATTGTCATCAAGTAAAGTTTATCCTACTCAAAGTGTGTGCATACGTATTTTAATGCGCATTTAAAACTTTTGCGCACTTTGACATTTATATTAAGCACTTTTTTATGCAATATAACTGCACACATAAATAAGTGGATGAAAACACAAATATTGAGTGTTTAGCAGCACCTGGAGGGCTGTAGATTTGGCGTAGACGATCTCCTCATCCACTCCAACAGACACAACGATGGCGTCCACCTTCCCGAACTCATCTTCACCTTTCTGAGATGGAGAATGACACAGATAAAGTTACTGAACAACAATACTTTCACCTTTTCAACAAGTCTTCAGATCAGATATTTTACAGTAGGTACAATATGTGGATTTAGAACTGTACAGTTACAGTAGGGCTGGGCGATTAATTAAAGTAATCGAAATCAACATTCAGAACTTATATTCGACCTAATTTTTCCAGGTGAGTTTTTTTAATTAGTTTCACCATTGCGCGCGGAGTCACATGAGCCCGCTCTGTTAAGGCTGATTTAAGCTGTGGTCACACTGGACTTTTCTCCCCATAGACTTCCATTCATACATGCATGAATGCAACAAACCGGAAACGCAAGTTCGTGCGGTAAGTTTCACAGATCGCTGCGGTGCAAACTTCAAGCTTAGTGAACTCTGACCTGCGAAATCGCAACACTTGACTGCTTGAGACCAATCAAGGATTAAAACATGACCTCTCTAGAGAGAAATTAAAAAATATGGAGCAATCGCTTGCTTTATTAATGCCTAATCATCTTGTTTAATCCCGCCCCTTTTCGGAGCTCCGTAAGTGTCAATGACATACAAATTAGCCATCTATCTGTAAGCTTTGAAACAGGAACTTCAATTTTAATAACAAAAAAATATTAAACCATGTAAAACAATAAAGTTTCAATTTAGTAGTGTTGAAAACTCGTCACATTCAACATTTAATCACTCACTCACTTAGATAGAGATGGGTTTAAAGGAAAATTACCATATAAATATAATCTGGTAAAAGCTGGCATCTCTGGGTATTTACAATGTCCCCTGCAACAGAAAAAACCCTCTCATTTGGGACTGAGGTTTCTGGGACAAGAGAGATATGACTTGGCCCAGGTTGACAGCAGTGGGGAACATTGTGCATTGTCTTTCCCCCACGTGAGAAGACAAACCATGAGTGAGATAGAGATCTCATGTCTGCATCAATCTGAACAGTGTGCTGTGTTTCTGCAGTCCCCATGACTGATTATTACCGTACGTTCACACCGAAAGCGGCGAGAGCGTCAAAGTAGCCGGAAGTCATTCATTTTCAATGAGAGCCGGCGACGATAAGCGGCGAGGAGCAGCGCGGCGCGTCTTTGCCGGCGTGAGCGTCGAGGAGAGTTGAAATGAAGTCAACTTTATGGTAATGAGCTATGACGCGGTTCGGCGGTAAGCAATCAGAATGAAGACGTCCACCGCTTGATAGCAGTTCAGGGAACACAGACCAGTGAACTTTGGTTCCGACCACAGTTGTTCCCAAGGGTTGGATTATTGCGGTCGCCGGATTTCCAATTATTTACAATTTTTTCTTACAGGAACATACATTAAATAAGTTACTGGCGAGTTACTGATGTTCATTAATGTTATATAAATTTCTCTTAAAAAAGCGGGAATCTCACGCGATGTGACAGTACAAAACATTACTGCTGCTTCAGGATATTTCAGACATATGGCCACATATTGGATAAATAGAGCAAAGCCGCACCACACGCAACTTGATCTTCCATTGTTGTATGAATTTGATAAGAAGTGCGCAACATTTTCACGCTAGAAACATGTCTTATGCAGGAATGTAGCTGATATGCAGCAACGGCTCCTTTAAATAAGAGATCAATGTAGCGAGTTTTGATGCTCTCGCCGCAGGAGCTGAAGGCAGACAGCGTTGTCGCCAGGGCGGCCAGAGCGACCTTGGACGCTCTCGCCGCTTTCGGTGTGAACGTACGGTTAGTCGTATTCCCCAACTTGCAGGCACGTGCACACACAGTGCTCAACCTGTGCAGTACACATGCCCTTTTTAGTCTTGGATAGAAAGTTCCCTTCCAAAATGATCAAAAGTGCCCCCGCGACGCAACATACCCTCCGTCCCGCTTTACAGTACGCGCGCGACAACACAGCTGATCAGAACTCGCGCGACAACACCGCTATTCAGTACGTGCGCGGCGACAACACCCGCTTTAAGGTTTTCCAGCTCTTTTTGATGCCCGCTTCTAGCAGCACACTTCATTTCCGCATTACTGGATCTGTAGCGACAACAGACCGCAAGAGATTATGGCCAAGCCTGGGCTGATGGGAATTGTAGTTTCCGCTACCTCCCGTTCGCTTCATTCGCCTGAGCAAATTTTCTCAGAAGAACTATAGTTTTACCGAGTCATGCGACTACGGTAATATCGAAAAAAATTAATATTGCGGTATGACGGTATTTACAATACCGTTACATCCCTAATGTATGTATATATATATATATATATATATATATATATATATATATATATATATATATATATATATATATAAACGTTTCACATTTGCACCACATTAACGATGACAGGAAGCTGCACCAGAGATGCCTTTAGACAACATATTATCCATTACAATAAAATTATTATTTTACATTGAAATATTTGCTTACAGAAGATGCAAGAAATGCGTTTAAACTATTATTAACAGAATTTGCAAGAGTTATTTACTTTAAAAGATATGCTGCTTATTTTCTCCTTTAATATGAAAAACATTGTCTGACACTAACATTTTTTTTCTCAAAAGTGCAAGTTATTTATTTTCACTTTTTAATAAGAAAAAAAAACTGTTGCTTTAGGCTTAAAGTTTAAAGTTTTTTAAGACTTAAAGTTTAAAGTTATATTGAGATGATTGTTGGTGAATGTATGGGTTTGGGCCAGATTGAGTAGCAATAGTTGAACAAAGGAAATTTAGACCTGTTAAAAAAAAAAAAGATTTATGACCTAAAACACAATATTTTAGTAAATTTAAGACTTCAAAGAATAAAATCTGGATTTTGATATTTAAGACATTTGAAGACTTTAAGACCTCTCAGAACCCCTGATAGAAGTGCAGTTAGTTTTATATTCAGATATTCAGACATTCTTCTTAATAATATAATTTCAGAAAAGTATTCTTTGCTAATTCTAAATAAAGAAATAATACAAGCGACCAAAGACTATCAAAGTACAACACTGTTTACAGCCAATTAGACGGTGTTAATGTTGTTTAGAAGTCATACTTGCATGCTAATTCTGATCCAATTTTTAAATTAACATAGTAAATAATATAGAGACTGCTAAATAAACGAATGTGCGAATATAAAAAAAACTACCTTACCTCTATAAAACCCTGTACTTGATCACTTATATTTCATAGAGGTAAAGATGGTTCACACATTCGTTCATTTAGAAGTCTCTATATTGTTTTCCATGTTACTCTGAATATTCGATCGGAATTAGCATGCAAGTATGACTTCAAAATAACAGTAACACTATCTAATTGACTGTAAACAGTGTTGCACTTTGATATTAATTTGCTGCTAATATGATTTCCCTATTTAAAATTTGCAAAAAACACTTTCCTGAAATTATATTAAGGAGAATGTCTGAATATCCCAATATTAAAACTTACTTCACCTCTATTCAGATTTTCAATAGTTGCGCATCAGAAGTGTTATATTTTGTATATTTTCTAACAAACCACACATTAACAGGCAGCTTTGTTCTGCTTTCAGATCATGTTTACATCTCAGTTAACTTAACCACACAGTTCTGACTGGTTTTGTGGTCCAGGGTATCATATTAAAGTGAAGTGATTATAGAATATATGAAGAGTTCAGATGCAAAAACCTCTAAAAGCCATCTAAGATGTTCTCCTAAAGTAAACATTTATTTCAGCCTCTTGTTTATGTTCAGTTTTTTTCACTTTAAAGGCAATGTGAATAACTTATTTGTCAATATTAAAGTAAAATTACTGAGCCTACACACAGGAGTTGGAGAAAAATGGTCATTTTAGAAGAAAAAATCAGATGTCTTTGATAGGTTTTTGCATCTAAACCCTTCATATGTAAAACAATAAGCATAAAGCACAATAATTTTCTTCAGGAAACGAGTCATCAGACCCTTTAAACACAATTTAGACTCAAGTTTACAACAAAGTAACACTTAAGTTGATGCTAACAGTTTTGTTTCCCACCTGCAGCATGTCTTAGTACGAGCTAAGCTAGCTTACATGCTACATCTCACACAACTTCTGCATCCTCGAAAAACACACCAGCCATAAACCAATACAAGAACATGAACGAAACACACTGTCTGTTTGTTTAACGTGTGTTTATGTTACACACGAGATTTATTATGAGGCGGAAATTACGTGAAAACTGGAAGCATTACATGCTAGCATGCTAAAACGTTAGCCGCTGAGCTAATCAACACATGAACGTTTAAAATAACAGCAAAGTTGAGTTATTTCTTAATAAACGAACAGAAATCACACGATAAACACTAAAACACGAACTCAACCGGCGGAGTGTGTTTATATAACAGTTCTGTAGAGCTGAGGCCTGAGATGTGTGTGTATGTGTGTAAGTGTGTGTGTGTGAGAGAGAGGATTTCAGCATCAAAGACGCACATAAACACATCAGATATGGATAAATATGATCGAATATGATCAATAATCAGATGTTGTGGTGTTTATGACACACACTGAGCTCTCCGTACCTTCCAGTTGCCGTAGAGTCGCTTGATGCGGCGGTAAAAAGCGTCTTTATCCAGACTCACCGCCATAATATCACATCAACACACACACTGAAGTCCAGCAGCGCGCGCGCACGCACACACACACACACTCTCACTCACTCACACACACTTATACACACTTTCACTCTACTGTTTCTGTTCTTCACAGCACGACACACTCGATACACGCTCAGAAAAATAACGACGGCGAGACAAATTCAAAAATATTCAAATTCAAATTTTAAAAAGACGGTTACTACGGTTTAAAATGCCTGAGTGCCGTTATAAGTGCTGTCGGTCTCTTTCGCGCTGTGAATGCAGTGAATAATCACGCATGTGCGTCCGCTGAAGCCCCGCCCCTCTCATATATACGCGTCCCTTTAACATTTATTTCCATTTATTAAAACACGCGTTCATTTTGAGCACATCTAGCTTACTTGTAGACCGTCCATTTAATTATTATTTATTTATTTATTTCAATTATAAATGCATATATTTATTTAATTATGCTGCCATTTTGTGACTGTTTACAAATGTTCAATTGTTATTATGTGCTAAACATCGTGATCATCCAAAAAGTTCAAAATGATGAGCTCAAGCTACACACGAGACGGGCATCTGTGCTTGTTTATTAACTATATCCGCATGTATGTTGGATTTTAATCGCATGTGCGGTGTTTATTACGCTTTTGTTTTCCTGCGTTTCCCTCCCTCACGGAAAACTCCCGCCCTGGCAGTGACGTCATGTAGGATACGTCCAATAAAATCTACGTTAATGCGGTCACGTGATGAGCTCTGTCTTGAAATCCCCGCCCTGGAGGGAACCTCATCGCGTTCTTGACGTTCACGCGCACGGCTTCTTTCCCGCCATCTAGTGTCACTTGAAAGCGCGCGAACTCCAGCAGAGCACGTGGGTTTGGCGCGCTTGAAGCAGAGTGAGGAGAGCGCTGAATTATTTACAGTCTCCATTATATTTCTCTGTGGGGTTTTTTTTGGGAAAAAATAAGTGGGTAACAAAATAACAATTTAGATGATTATTGAAATATTCCATTAGTTTTTTAAACATTTAAATAATACATTTAAATTAATTCTAACATTTAAATAATAAATACAATTTTATTTTAACATTTAAATAATAAATACAATTTTATTTTATCATTTAAACAATAAATTACATTTTATTGTAACATTTAAATAAAATTTTATTTTATCATTTAAATAATAAATTACATTTTATAGTAACATTTAAATAATAAATTGCATTTTATTTTAAAATTTAAATAATAAATTTAATTTAATTTTAACATTAAAAATAATAAATTACATTTTATTTTAACATTTAAATAATAAATTACATTTTTGTAACATTTAAATAATAAATTACATTTTATTTTAACATTTAAATAATAAATTAAAATTAATTTTAACATTTAAATAATAAATTACATTTTATTTTAACATTTAAATAATTCAATTAATTTTAACAATTAAATAATACATTTTTATTTTAACATTTAAATAATAAATTAGATTTTATTTTAACATTTAAATAATAAATTAAATTTTTTTTAATATTTAAATAATAAATTACATTTTATTTTAACATTTAAATAATTCAATTAATTTTAACAATTAAATAATACATTTTTATTTTAACATTTAAATAATAAATTAGATTTTATTTTAACATTTAAATAATAAATTAGATATTATTGTAACATTTAAATAATAAATTGCTTTTTATTTTAACATTTAAATAAGAAATTAGATTTTATTTTATAATTTAAATAATAAATTAAAATTAATTTCAACATTTAAATAATAAATTAAATTAATTTTAACAATTAAATAATACATTTTTATTTTAACATTTAAATAATAAATGACATTTTTTTAACATTTAAATAATAAATTAATTTTTATTTTAACATTTAAATAATAAATTAATTTTTATTTTAACATTTAAATAATAAATTACATTTTTGTAACATTTAAATAATAAATTACATTTTATTTTAACATTTAAATAATAAATTAAAATTAATTTTAACATTTAAATAATAAATTACATTTTATTTTAACATTTAAATAATTCAATTAATTTTAACAATTAAATAATACATTTTTATTTTAACATTTAAATAATAAATTAGATTTTATTTTAACATTTAAATAATAAATAAAATTTTTTTAATATTTAAATAATAAATTACATTTTATTTTAACATTTAAATAATTCAATTAATTTTAACAATTAAATAATACATTTTTATTTTAACATTTAAATAATAAATTAGATTTTATTTTAACATTTAAATAATAAATTAGATATTATTGTAACATTTAAATAATAAATTGCTTTTTATTTTAACATTTAAATAAGAAATTAGATTTTATTTTATAATTTAAATAATAAATTAAAATTAATTTCAACATTTAAATAATAAATTAAATTAATTTTAACAATTAAATAATACATTTTTATTTTAACATTTAAATAATAAATGACATTTTTTTAACATTTAAATAATAAATTAATTTTTATTTTAACATTTAAATAATAAATTAATTTTTATTTTAACATTTAAATAATAAATTACATTTTATTTTTACAAATTATTTGCATTTTATTTTATTTCATATTTTGGTTGGTTTATAATATTATTGTTAATATCAGATACACACAATTACACATACTGAGGAACCTTAATATCCCTATATTATTAACAGAACTTTCTATAATTTATATTAAGACTTGAGAAGTTGATTAATAGTTACAGACAAGTTTTCTGAAGGGTTTAAATATTAAAACATTTAATTTGCTTTTTTATAAACCCTTAGAAAAATGCATATTTTGGTCGGTTGTTATTAGTATTATTAACACACACACAATTATGCATGTTCCGTTAAATAATATAGGGATATCCCTATATTTTTTAAAGGAACTGAATATAATGTAAATTAATATATGACAAGTTGATTTAAGAGTTACAATAAAGTGTTTAAATATGAAAAATTAAAACTAGTTTAATCAAATATGCACTGATCGGCATTTCAGATTGAAAATTTCATTTTTATATATATATTTCAACTGTACATTCTTCAAACATCTCTGAACACAACATGCATTTGGTAAACAGTCCATATAATTACGACAAAGCTTTACTTCATCTAGACTGTATTGAAACACAATGCTAGAGTATATCCTTCATGTACAGTTGAAGTCAGAATTATTAGCCCCCCATTTATTTATTTATTATTTTTAAATATTTCCTAAATGATGTTGAACAGATTGAGGAAATGTTCACAGTATGTCTGATAATATTTTTTCTTCTGGAGAAAGTCTTATTTGTTTTATTTCAGCTAGAATAAAAGCAGTTGTTAATATTTTAAACACCATTTTAAGGTCAATATTATTCGCCCCTTTAAGCTATTTTTTTTTCCCGATAGTCTACAGAACAAACCATCGTTATACAATAACTTGCCTAATTACCCTAACCTGCCTAGTTACCCTAATTAACCTAGTTAAGCCTTTAAATGTCACTTTAAGCTGTATAGAAGCGTCTTAAAGAATATATATTAACTGTCATCAAGGCAAAGAGAAAATAAATCCTGGCTCAACTAGTCGAGTTAAATATTTGGTGCTTTGTTGGGTTATTTAACCTTTATTCTGTTATTTAATTAATAACTCAAACAGTTGGGTTTGAAATTTGAATTTCAACAGTCAACTGATTTAACTGACACAGAACAGCTGTATTAATATGCGTGCGTGATGTTGTTTTCGCTTTATAAAGTTTATTTACTCAATAATATTGTTGTCCGTGTCGTGTTTTTATATCCGTTTCACCATCCAATACCATCTTTTAGAAGTGTTTGGATGAGGTTAAATGTATTGCAGATTGTGGACACTGAGTGGAGCTGCTGCAGCTACTGGACAATCTCTACAGCTCCACATTCGGCTCCATCAACACAGGATTTGTTTCAGTTTCCTCATTGTTTGTGATTCTTGATTTATTTTAACAAAAGTGTCTGCAACCAAAATGTAATGGAATGAAGCATTTTCAATATTTTTGAAAGCTGTATGTGCACAGCCATAACTATAAATCTAATAGTAGTACTAGTAATAATTCCAATAGCAATACTAGAATGGAAAATGATTACATTTAATCAAAATAACCCAATGCATTGGGTTCAAATTAGGAAGGTGCTATAATAACCTATAGCTGGGTTATATATGTTGGGGTATGTTTACCGCACTATTTTAACAGAGAGTGAATGGGTGTTTCCCAGTGATGGGTTGCAGCTGGAAGGGCATCCGCTGTGTAAAACATATGCTGGATAAGTTGGCGGTTCATTCCACAGATTAATAAAGGGACTCAGCCGACAAGAAAATGAATGAATGCATGCATGATCATTTACACAAGTAGACACGCAGACTCGATGATGGGCTGAACATCTGCGGACATCTGTGGGCTTCTGCACGCCATGTGGGCCTGCTAATGACCAAACAAACACATCATTCATTAATCTTCTGTTTATTTTCAGCTGATCGATCGATCACCTCATCAGAATAAGAGAGCTGAGCTGATGCAAAACAATCCAAAACATAAAATAATCATTAGTAAAACAATCCAAAACATAAAATAATCATTATCCAGAGCAGTCAGACGTGTTGTTCTGTACATTCCCCCAATATTAATCCTCTCAGCTATTGTGTCACAGTAAAGCTCAGAAAACATTAGAAAACTCCTGTACGAAACATTCCCCGTAGTGAGCAGCAGTGTTTCCCGGTCAGCAGAGAGTGGCGGTGATGCAGAGGGTGCTCCAGAGTAGCACTACAGTGACTCACCACAGTAGATCTGCGCAGACTGAAGCCAGGTTCTGCAGTGACTGAATCAGGGCTCTCCGTCATCATGACCGCTACTGCAGCAGTGATGTCACACTCGTGATGGAGGTTTGGCGGTAAACTGCTGTTACCATGGAAACTCGTTACGATAAAAGCAAGATGGAGGCAGATCCTAAGTCCAGTTATGTCATCGCGCAGAAAAGTCTGCTCATTATTAGCTTAAGAAACACACGCACGCACACACACACACACACATCCATGCACACGCACACACACACAGGCGCTCAAACTTACACACACACTTGCACACCTATTCATGCGCATACTCAAATACGCGCACGCACACACACATGCTGAAACGTTCACAAACACACACACATTTGTACAGTCACACACCCGTTTATGCATACACACACACACACTAAAACAAAAAATACACACATTTGTCACGCACATACACCCTCACGCGCACTCACACTAAAACAAACACACATGAAAATACACACATTTGTACAGTCACGCACATACACACTCACACACCCTTTCACGCATGAACACACACACATTATTCACCCCCCCCACACACACACACACACTAAAACTTACAAAAACGCACATAAATACACATTTGTACACTCACACACTCATTCACGCATGCATACACACATACTAACATGCGTGCACACACACAAACACACTATATTTAACAAAAATACACACATTTGTACAGACACACAGCCATTCCCACATGCACACACACATTATTCACTCCCACACACCCACACTAAAACTTACACAAACATACACATTTACACACACACACATACACACACACACACACACACACACACACACAAACAAACAAACACACACTATAACTAACACAAACACACACAAAAATACACACATTTGTACAGACAGACACACATACACAGCCATTCCCATATGCACACACACACATACACTCGCATGCATGCATACACACATTATTCACTCCCACACACACACCAAAACTTACACAAAAACAGATATTAACACACAGTCACGCACATACACACACCCATACTCACGTGCGCACACACACACACACACTCACTAAAACTTACCCTAACACACAAAAATACACACATTTGCACACATACACACTCGCACAACCGCACACACACACACACACACACACACTAAAACCTACACAAACACACAAAAAGACACACATTTACCCACACACAGTCTCGCTCATACACACTTGTAGGCTCACACACCCATTCACGCATGCGCACACACATACTCACATGCGTACACACAAACACATTTACCTTCCACCCCCAAATTTACACAAACACACACTCACACACACAAGCACACATGCATGCGCGAGTATGCACACACACACACACACACACACACCCTCACAAATAAACAAAAAAAGCACACACACAGAAATCCACACATCCACTCAACCAAAATCACACACACACACACACACTTGTGCTGTATCCAAATATTAAATACTAAATATTGAGAAGGGGGTGTGGTTTATTTTGGAGCCCCTCCTCTTTTTTTGTCACTCACAGCAAACTAATGGTTGGAGGGGCGTGGCTAAGAATATTTTGATTAACGATTGGGCAGCGCGGTGGTGCAGTGGGTGGCACTATCGCCTCACAGCAAGAAGGTCGCTGGTTCGAGCCTCAGTTGGGTCAGTTGCCATTTCTGTGTGGAGTTTGCATGTTCTCCCCGTGTTGGCGTTGGTTTCCTCCGGGTGCTCCGGTTTCCCCCACAGTCCAAAAACATGAGCTACAGGGGAATTGATGAACTAAACTGGCCGTAATGTATGAGTGTGTGCGTGTATGGGTGAATCCCATACATGTGCTGGATAAGTTGGCGGTTCATTCCGCTGTGGTAACCACAGATTAATAAAGATACTAAGCCGAAATGAAACTGAACGATTAACAATAACCAAAACAAACCGTTCTTCCAGTGGATTAGCTTACACAGGTTAATGTTTTACATTTCAAGATCAACAATGTGCGCTAGAGAAACAAAAACCGCACATTTTGATTTAATGCAGACGATAAATTAGAATTATACGACAATACGGCAGTCAATCTTATAGCTAAATTATTCAAAATCTTTATAAATATATATATATATATATATATATATTTTTGGCCTTTTGCCTTTATTAGATAGGACAGTAATGAGACAGGAAGCGAAGTGGGAGAGAGAGAGGGGTTGGGGGGGATTGGGCAATGTCCTCGAACCGGGATTCTTGCTGCACCATATGTCGGTGTGCTAACCACAAGGCTATCGCGCCAACAATCTTTAAAGATAAAAAGATGGAGCCATTTAAAGAAGTAACCGCGTATAACGCATACAGTAATGTTGTGCTTTACCAGTAAGAGTGGAGTATTTTAAGAGTGGCTGGTTCAGTAGTGAACACCTGGCAACCCAGGACACAATAACAATGCTTTCAGACACTATTTAGGCAGTGCAGTGTGTGAACATGGATGCAGCGACATGAATCCTGAGTCACATTCATGAGTGTGTGCGTGTGTCAGTGTGTTCATGCTCAAACACACACTCCCGAGGCCTGCTGCACAAAGCCGGTTTGGGTGTTTATCCAGGTTTAATTTGTGATTAGTTTCAGTTAAACAGATTGAACATCTACTGCATTTGTTACAGTAGTTTTTTGACAAAATAAGAGTTATTATAATGCCCTTATTCAGCATACATCATGCTGTGTGTGTGTGTGTGTGTGTGTGCGACAGAGAGAATCTGTGTGGAGCTCATTAATATTCATGACTGATCCAAATAAGGTCAATGATGGATCTTCTCACTCTGTGTGTAGTTTATGCAGTAATAAAACCGTTTCTGGAGATTTTCTAAATTTAATAAACCTGTTATGTAGATATCAGAGAACAGTTCAACTCGTTGAAATGATGCAGTGCTCCTTTAAATTAGTCTCGTGTCGTTGATTATTAATAGTAATGATGACAGCGAGATCATTTTGGCTGCTGTCATTAATATAAATATCCACAAATGTGCACTTTCACTTAAGCTTCAGACTTAGCTGACTAAACAAGGATAAAAATTGTTAATTGTGGGTCACTTGCATTCTGCCGATGTTGCAGCGAAAGATAATGTTAAATGAAAAAAAATCGTACAACAAACAAAAATAGAAATATGAACTGATGTATACCCACCGGTCCTACGCCACCCAACCCGCTCCGAGCTGGTATCGAACCCACGACCTTCCGCATGGGAGACAGTTGATCTACCAAGGATGCTAAAGACCATAGCCTCTAGCGTCAGTCGCTAGAGCACCTTTAGAGGTCAGAGGAGTGAGGTTTACCTGCACAGACTGACTCTAGAATACACAGGACGTGTACCTGTTTGGTTTTGAATGAGGAAGTGTAATGGTCAATATGGCGAATAAAGCCCCGCCTACTAGTACAGGAGCCAATCATTGATCGCTTGACTGACGATTCTCCGAGGAGAAGCTCAGACCAGACGTGTGGTTTTACGACAGGTTTGTTGGTCAACAAACGCACTGGAATCTCAGCCAACACTTGCTTCCCAGACATAAGAAATATATGCACATAAAGCTCGAAATCTCTACTTTTAAATGAAGCAAGTGCACTTGAAAACAAAAGTGTGTTGGTTTTAAAATATGTATGAAACGAGCGCGAGGTGCAGTCAATCCTGTCAAACACACATCACATGACAGCAGCTACTCAAACACCCGCAGATTGTAAACAAAGAGTCATTTCTGGAGGAGCTTCACCATCAAGAACAAGCCGTAGATTACTTCAGAAGAGCTGCGCGATCTGACCAACATTATCCAGAGGATGATCATGTCTAGAATGGCCATATATGAGCTTGGTGTTGTGATCTCGTTCCTTTCGAGTGCGCATTAGCTCTGAAAACATGAAACTATGCCGATTTTGTTTTGATTCGGACATTTAGAAACTAAACGTATTAGACTTTTGTTGTTTATTTTATTGGTGATTACAAATATGTAATGTAATTGTAAGCTTGACCAACAGTTTTGGAGAATTTGATGTTTCCCATTTAGACAGAAGCTGCGTCCCAAATCGAATACTTATGCACTATTCTACGCCATTTTGTAGTATGAATAGTGTAAGTAGTGTGTTCACACTGAAAACTCTAAGAATAATAAGTGCACTGTAATTACCCGGATGCTGCACTCATTCAGCTGCTAAAATGAAGTGTGTAATGATGGACTCTTCACGCACTCAATGACCGCAGGTTTGCTTACGTAGTGGAAGGGGCGGAGCTATCGGACGCACATGTTGGATAACTTTATTTATTTTGGATGGTGAAAGCAAAATTCTCCTACGAGAGTGATTATAGCGCCTCCCGATGGTGAATGCGGCAATATTCACGGCAGGTATTATTTGATAATTCAGTCGTTTATTTCACTGATTTGGCGACCGTCAAACGTCATCAGGGAAACGGTTTGAATTTCCGCTTAGTAAAAAAACAACGACACTACATACATATACTATCCTGCTGAGTGTGTAAGTGCATAGTGCATGAGTGCATAGTGTGCCATTTGTGATGCAGCTAGAGCATACTGGCCAAGAGGCATTTCAAAGATGGCTGCCGAGTGAAATGACTTGCCTTAAAGGGACTTTGGCCATATACACCAAATCCAATCAGACAGCAGAACACTCCAAAGAGCTTCCTTGTGAAATGGAAAAAACCAAAATAAATCTATGAACAGAACAATACACACTTTCCCCTAACTGTGTCAAGAGAAACAGCTTTTTTATAATAAACAGTCTCATTACTAATATAAACGAAAGGCCAATCCAGGGAGCTTTCACACTAGCACTGGGTTCGTTTGACGACATAGCTAGTGTGAATGTGTCTTCAGAACTTTGGCTGCGCACCCGAGTCCGCCTGAAAGAGGTGGGGTACGGTTCATGCGAAATCTGGACCGGTGCGAAGTGAACCGCCAACTGTACAACAAACCATCGTGTTCATAACGTTCGTTCATGTGTGTGTGTGTGTGTGTCACGTATTGTACCTTGGTGACAAGCAGAACTAAGCCAGGGCAAACACAGTGATAACG
>NC_141027.1:2030000-2045000 GCF_052040795.2 Danio rerio | reverse complement strand
TACTTCCAAAGTAATTCTGCAGAAATCTGCAGATTTTTACCAAAATTCTCCGCAGAAATAGCAAAAAACGTCCGCAGATTCCTAGTTATTGCATATCAAATTTAACAAACCGTTTACTACTAATTTGATGTAATTTTGCTCACATGGATAATTGAATATTAATTAGATGATGTCATTACGCTGCTGTGCCGTCAGCCAATCGTTGCATTGCTGATCATGATTTCGAGGATCGATAGATCTGTCCTTCACAACACACGCAGCGATCTCAGATCAGTTCATCCAGACATTCTAATCTGATTCGCAAACTTGTTTGAAGAACCAAATTAGCAAGAGATCAGTTATCGAGATGAACAGATCCAGGATCTGCCAAATCATCTTAGATCATTTAAGCGAGCTACAAAGAACAGACCCCAGTTTTGAAGAACGAAACGATCCTGGATCGTGTCAAATCGTCAATAACCAAATCCAGCTAACTAAGTAATCCACGTACGAAGAAACACGGACCCCTGGGGTCTGTTCTTCGTAGGTCGCTTAAATGATCTAAGATGATTTGGCAGATCCTGGATCTGTTTATCTTGATAACTTATCTCTCGCTAATTTGGTTCTTCAAACAAGTTCGCGAATCAGATTAGAATGTCTGGATGAACTGATCTGAGATCGCTGCGTGTGTTGTGGAGGACAGATCTATCCATCCTCCAAATCATGATCAGCAATGCAACGATTGGCTGACGGCACAGCAGCGTAATGACATCATCTGATTAATATTCAATTATTCATGTGAGCGAAATTACATCAAATTAGCAGTAAACAGTGTGTTAAATATGACACGCAATAACTGTACACCTTGTTGTGAGCTGTACTGATTACAGTAGCCGTTTTATTTTATTAGTTTAAAAAATAACTTGATTACAAAAGCATTTTGATGTTGGTAAAGGTGTCTGCAACTTTTATGAAGTATCAAATCACCGTCAACAGTCAAAACGTGTTTATGACTGCATAAGTGTTTTATTGCTTTTAAAAAAAAGTCACATATTGTGCATTTCTATTATACACAATTTGTACTAAAGCGATCTAAAAAAGTTCATATCAATAAGTTTTCTCTTTGCACCACCAGATGGCAGTCTTTGTACTTTCATTTCGGAGGTGCAGATTGCATACGTTTTATTAATATATAACTTTATTTATTTTATTAATAACTATAACTTATATATATATATATATATATATATATATATATATATATATAGTTAGAAAATATTTACCATTTTCCCAAGTGTATATAACTACTACTATAAGAAAATATCAGACTTCGGCACATACTATCTTAGCTTGAACTGACCCGATCTAATCCTGTTTATATGAATTGAACCTGCTCCCGACCAGGTTTGAGCTAGCAGAACTGTTACTATGACAACAACTCTCAGATCAGTTTTGAAGAACGAAACGATCCTAGATCACGTCAAATCGTCAATATCCAAATCCAGCTAACTGAGTAATCCAAGTACGAAGAACGGACCCCTGGTTAACAGTCTGCGCAAAATCCAAAACAATAATGTTTATTTTAGCTCACATTGTTGTTGTTAAGGTGAATGATTAATAAACGCAAGTTAATCCACTGAACAGACAGTTTGCTTTAGTAATCTTATATCAGAGTCTGACAGACTGCTTTTGTGTTTGGGCGTTGGCTCTTCTGTTGACGTCAACTTGAGGGTTTCCATACAACTTCATATTAACATTCTTAACCGCGCCCCGCTTACCATTAGCTTGCTATTCGGGAATGATGAACAGAAAATCAGCAATATACAATTTATATATTAAGGATGCACTGATACCAATTTTTTGGAACACATCCAATCAACATACCAAAATGGTATCCGATGGTAATCCGATACAGTGCCGTTTGTTTTTTCAGAGGCATAACAAACGTTTTCGTCACAGTTTTTGTCATTTCAGACAGACTTATATTTAGTTTCCGCATCAGTAAAACACAAAAATCATTGATGAATAATATGATGAAGATTCTGATGATCGGTGGGTGATTGAGCTGTGGTCACCTGCGGGACGTCCAGGATGATGTTGGAGGTGCAGATGTTGGTGATGGTGTTGTTGTTGGGCGCGTGCACCGGGATGCGGGAGGAGCGATGCTGCGGTGTCGGAGGAGGAGCAGCTGGAGGAGCAGCTGGTGGAGGAGATGGAGGAGCGTCCAACACCTCTATAGTCGGCTGAGGAGAAACAAAACAACAGTGAACAGCTGACACCACTAGGGCTGTGCAATATGATGATGCACACACAGCTGGAGTCAGAATTACTCGGTAATACTCCTCCTCTATTCTTTTCCTTGAATATTCAGGATTTATAATATTATTTATGATTCCCTTAATATAGTGAGATTAAATACAGGGAGTGTGTACTGCACCTGAGAGAGCTGCTCAGCTTTATACGCCGCCAGGGCCTTCAGATACTCCGTCTTGGCTGCTTCTGCCTTCCTCTTATACACCTGAGGAAACATCACATCTCAGTCCATCTTCAGGCATTCACTTCATTACTTTTGTATATGACAATTCAGCTGTGTGTTCGAGTAAATCTGCATCTGTGATTATCAGTAAATGTTTTAAACTCATGAGATTAGTTTTATTCAGTGTTATCATCAGCACACACTGAAGAGCCTTTCACACAGAGCACGATAACAACACATATTTAGCTGACCTGTGAATCCAGCTCGTGTAATCTATTCAAATCTAATCAAACAGTGAATTTAGCGATCACTGTCGGTGTAGGGCAGGGGTGTAAAAATTCGTCTCCTGTAGATTTTAGCTCCAGCTTGCCCCAACACACCTGCAAGGATGTTTCTAGAAAGCCCAAAAGCTTGATAAGCTAGCCCAGGTGTGTCTGATTGGGGTTGGAACTAAACTTTGCAGGACACCGGCCCTTAAGGGCCCAATTTGGACATGCCTGGTGTAGGGGAATAAAACCAACACTAATTATTTTCCACATCATTTATAAAGGAGGTTGAAACTAGCACTGGATACACTGGACTTTCTTTCTTTCTTTCTTTCTTTCTTTCTTTCTTTCTTTCTTTCTTTATTTATTTATTTATTTATTTATTTATTTATTTATTTATGCATTTATGCATTTATTTATGCATTTATTTATGCATTGATTGATTTATTTATTTATTTATGCATTGATTTATGCATTTATTTATTTATGCATTTATTTTATATGCATTTATTTATTTTAAAATATTTATTTATTTTATTTTATAACTTTTTTAAATTGTTTTCTTTTATTATTGTTTTCATGATTACTTTTCTGTTTTACTATCTTTCTTTAAGCAGTGTATTTATTTATTTATTTAGTTTGTTGAAGTGGGTTTATATATAAAAAATAAATAAATCACTGTATAAATAAAACTGTGTAAAATAAAGGGGGAAAAAAAGCACTTTTGAATGTTTTTTTTTACTTTCGATTTTCTGATTATGTGTATATTGATTTTATTCTAGCTGAAATAAAAACCAACAAGGCTTTCTCCAGAAGAACAAATAGAGAAAATACTGTGAAAATTTCCTAAATCTGTTCAACATGATTTGGCAAATACTTGACAAAGAAATTTACAAGAGGGTGAATAATTCTGACTTTAACTCGTGCATTGGTCACCTGCTTCTGCTCCTCCCCCAGACTGTCCCACATGGAGGCCACGATCTTGGACACCTCCCCGAAGGTGGCGTTGGGGTTCTGGCCTTTGATGGCGGCCTGTGTGTCCCGGAAGAAGAGCGCATATGCGGAGACAGGCTTCTGCGGCTCATTCGGGTCCTTCTTCTTACGGCCCTTCTTCCCCCCTGCTGGTTTGCGGACAGGAACAGCAGAGCTTGCTGGGAAAACTGGCTGATCCGGCAGAGATGGAGAGAC
Source organism: Danio rerio (assembly GCF_052040795.2). NCBI lineage: Eukaryota > Metazoa > Chordata > Actinopteri > Cypriniformes > Danionidae > Danio > Danio rerio. The sequence goes on along the minus strand of NC_141027.1, from coordinate 2,041,091 downwards.
CGAGAGAACTGCAGACGACACGGAGAGAGAGACCGGAGAGTCCACCAGCACACTCTACTGACACACAGACACACAGAGAGAGACACACACATACACACATATATAGAGTGAGAGAGAGAGAGAGAGAGAGAGAGAGAGAGACACACACACACAAACACACAGAGAGAGACAGAGAGAGAGAGAGAGATCAGAATCATAACTTCAGAATATTGTATATCTGTAGAATCACTTCGTGAGATTGTTTAAAATGGTGGTCAAACTATTTAAATTAAATTATATTTAATTAATATTTTATGATAGTTGTGATTTTGCGAACATCTTAACTTTGTAAGATTCCTGCTAATTGTTCCAGTTCGACATGCTACTAAATACTAACATTTTTGCTCGATCATAGTTTAAATAAAAGCGCACCCGTCTGAAGTCGTCCATGTCATCATCGTGTAGCGAATCAGATGGCGAGCCGGTGGCTGACATCGATTGTTCGGGAGACTGTGAATGGGGCAGGATGGCTCCACCCCCCAGATTGAGGCCAAGCTGTGCGCTGAGCTCCGATTGGTCGATGGTGGTCAGCTGATTGTGTCCCAAGAGGCTGTGGTTCATGTCGCTTAGTGGGACGTCGATGGTCATTGGAGAAGAGCTGCTGAACTGAGAACCAATCGGGTGGCCGAGGTCCTGCAACCAGGAATACGAATTAGTAAAACACAAATCATGACGGTAACAGAGTTGACGGTAACAGAGATGACGTTAAGTGTTGACAGTAGCAGAGATTACGGTAACAAAGTTGACGATAACAGAGTTGAAGGTAACAAAGATAGCGGTAACAGAGTTGACCGTAACAAAGTTGATGACGGTAAGAGTTGACAGTAACAGAGTTGGCGGTAACAGTTGACGATAACACAGCAGACGGTAACAGAGATGACTGTAACAGCGATGGCGGTAACAGAGTTGACGGTAACATATGGCGATAACAAAGATGATGGTAACAGAATTGACTGTAACAGAGATTATGGTAACAGATGGCGATAAAAGAGTTGACGATAACAGAGTTGACGATAACAGAGTTGACAGTAACACAGATGGCGATAATAGAGTCAATAGTAACACAAATGGCGATAACAGAAACGACAGTAATAGATGGCGATAACGGAGTTGATGGTAACACAAATGCCGATAACAGAGTCGACAGTAACACAGATAGCGATAACAGAGTCGAGGGTATCTGAGATGATGTTAATAGAGTCGACAGTAACAGATGGCGATAACAGAGTCAACGGTAACACAAATGGCGATAAGTCGACGGTAACAGATGGCGATAACGGAGTTGATGGTAACACAGATGGCGATAACAGAGTCGACGATAACAGATGGCGATAACAGAGTCAACGGTAACACAGATGGCGATAACAGAGTCGACGATAACAGATGGCGATAACGGAGTTGATGGTAACACAAATGCCAATAACAGAGTCGACAGTAACACAAATGGCGATAACAGAGTCAACGGTAACACAGATGGCGATAACAGAGTCGACGATAACAAATGGCGATAACGGAGTTGATGGTAACACAAATGCCGATAACAGAGTCGACAGTAACACAGATAGCGATAACAGAGTCGAGGGTATCTGAGATGATGGTAATAGAGTCGACAGTAACAAATGGCGATAACAGAGTCAACGGTAAACAAATGGCGATAAGTCGACGGTAACAGATGGCGATAACAGAGTCAACGGTAACACAAATGGCGATAAGTCGACGGTAACAGATGGCGATAACGGAGTTGATGGTAACACAGATGGCGATAACAGAGTCGACAGTAACACAGATAGCGATAACAGAGTTGATGGTAACACAGACGGCGATAACAGAGTCGACAGTAACAGATGGCGATAACAGAGTCGACGGTAACAGATGGCGATAATAGAGTCGACGGTAACACAGATAGCGATAACAGAGTCAACGGTAACACAGATGGCGATAACAGAGTCAACGGTAACACAGACGGCGATAACAAGGTCGACAGTAACAGATGGCGATAACGGAGTTGATGGTAACACAGATGGCGATAACAGAGTCGACGGTAACAGATGGCGATAACAGACTTGATGGTAACACAGATGGCGATAACAGAGTCAATGGTAACACAAATGGCGATAACAGAGTCGACTAACAGATGGCGATAACAGAGTCGACAGTAACACAGATAGCGATAACAGAGTTGATGGTGACATAGATGGCGATAACAGAGTCGACAGTAACAGATGGCGATAACAGAGTCGACGGTAACAGATGGCGATAACAGAGTCAACGGTAACAGATGGCGATAACAGAGTCGACAGTAACACAGATAGCGATAACAGTGTCAACGGTAACACAAATGGCGATAACAGAGTCGACTGTAACAGATAGCGATAACAGAGTCGACAGTAACACAGACGGCGATAACAAGGTCGACAGTAACAGATGGCGATAACAGAGTCGACGGTAACAGATGGCGATAACAGAGTCAACGGTAACACAGACGGCGATAACAAGGTCGACAGTAACAGATGGCGATAACGGAGTTGATGGTAACACAGATGGCGATAACAGAGTCAACGGTAACAGATGGCGATAACAGAGTCAACGGTAACAGATGGCGATAACGGACTTGATGGTAACACAGATGGCGATAACAGAGTCAACGGTAACAGATGGCGATAACGGACTTGATGGTAACAGATGGCGATAACAGAGTCAACGGTAACACAAATGGCGATAACAGAGTCGACTGTAACAGATGGCGATAACAGAGTCGACAGTAACAGATGGCGATAACAGAGTCGACAGTAACAGATGGCGATAATAGAGTCGACAGTAACACAGATAGCGATAACAGAGTCAACGGTAACACAGATGGCGATAACAAGGTCGACAGTAACAGATGGCGATAACGGAGTTGATGGTAACACAGATGGCGATAACAGAGTCGAGGGTATCTGAGATGATGGTAATAGAGTCGACAGTAACAGATGGCGATAACAGAGTCGACGGTAACAGATGGCGATAATAGAGTCGACGGTAACACAAACGGCGATAACAAGGTCGACAGTAACAGATGGCGATAACGGAGTTGATGGTAACACAGATAGCGATACCAGTCAACTGTAATCCAGATGGCTATAACAGAGTCGAGGGTATCTGAGATGATGGTAATAGAGTTGACGGTAACAGAGATGGTGATACCAGAGTTGACAATAGCAAAAATGTGGATTCATTTGTAATTAAGCATAAAAAGTAAAAAAAAATGTATTGAATTAGTAGTATAGTAATATGTAATACAGTAATTTGCAGTATGGTCATTTGTTATAGTATTTTGTAGTTTAGTAATTTTCAGCAGAGTAACAGAGTGTGCAGTCACCAGTGTGGAGGTGAGCAGGGGGCCGCCGCTCTGCTGGCCCATCAGACTCAGGTGCTGCAGGGTTTGTGACGGAGCGCTGATGAAGGTGGAGGCGAAGGATGGGTCGTTTCCTCCGACCACAGCGTCTGCAGACACACCGGGGGACGAGCCGCCGTCCGCCAGATCCCCGAAATGAGAAACCACATCCGACACGCTCAGAGCCGAGTCCGGGTCCAGGGAGATCGGCGGGATCTCGAACTCCTCATCGCCCAGACTCGGCGTGTGAAACGTCTGCAGACACACCAGAGGTTAACTCAGCAGTGCGTGTCAGTGTTTGTATGAGTGTGTATTCTGACTGGGTGCATGTGTTTAAGTGGGTGTGTGTCTGAGTGAGTGTGTTTGTGTGTCTTAGCGAGATGTGTTTGAGAGTAGGTGTGTGTTTGCGAGTATGTTTTGAATAAGTGTGTGTCTATGTGTCTGAGTTAGTATGCGTTTTTGTTTGTCTGAGTGAGTGTGTGTGTGTGTCTGTGCGTGTCTGTGTGCCTGAAGGAATGTGTTTGTGAGCATGTGTGTTTGTGTGTGCAAGTCTCTGACTGTGTGTATGTGTGTCTGACTGAGTGTGCATGTCTGAATGAGTGAGTGAGTGTGTGTGTGTGTGTGTGTGTGTATGTATGTGTGCGAGTGTTTGCAAGTGTGTCTACATGTGTGTGCTTTTGAGTTTGTGAGCATGAGTGTGTGCGAGTCTGAATGAGTGTGATAGTTTTGTTATTAGTACATATCTGTGTGTGAATGTTTGTCTGTATGTGTGTGCGCGCGTGTGTTTGTGAGTGAATGTTTGTTTTATTGTTAGTATGTATCTGTGTGTGTCTCTATGTGTGTGCGTGTCTCTGTCTGTACGTGTGTGTGAATGTGTGTTTGCATGTCTGAGTGAGTGTGTTTGTGAGCATGTTTGTCTATAAACGTGTGTGTGTGTGTGTGTGTGTGTGTGTGTGTGTGTGTGTGTGTGTGTGTGTGTGTGTGTTTGAGTTTGTGTGTGTGTTCAGCCGCACCTCTGAGGAGGACAGGAAGTGATGACCCTCTCCGCTGATTGACAGGTAGCTGTCATTGGCTCCCGGGAACTGAAACACAAACTCAAAATCAGTCAATATCGCAGAAGAACGTCTCAAATGAATCAGTGTATGCTGATTTACGTAATTTAATGCTTAAACATGAACTTATACAGCGATTTAACCCTATAAAGAACTCTCTAACAGATGAAGGAGCCTCATGTCGTGTGCATCTGACGGGGGAAATAAAGCGCAGTCACGGGGGATTTTCACCTTCTGGACGGCGTCAAATCCGTTAAACGCCTGAGGATCCAGAAACTCCGGTTCACCGGGCTGCCCGGTTCCGTCCGACAGATCCGAGTAAAAATTCAGGTCCATATCGAGCTGTCAGAGAGCAGGAAACACCGACAACTCGCGACTTTGACGGACAGCAGACGGAAAACGTGCGGCGTGACGTCACGAAGGCCGAGACGGGCACGCGCGTTCGACCATCTCGGCGGACTTCAGGCCGGTCGAGCACAAACGAGCAGTGAAAACACTGAAAACCGCAGAAAAACGCAGATCCCGAGCCTCACAATACAGCAGAATCAAGCAGAATCTGATGATCCACAGCAGTGTCCGCACTCAAGCCACTGACAGGACAACTCGCGCGCGCGCGCGCGCGCAGACCATCCTATACGAGCAAACACAACAACACTTGAGCACTAATGTTTACAAACACGCGGATATAATGATGTATGGTGATAAAATAATATGTAATAGTGATAATAATCACACGCGCTCACAGCTGACGCGCTCGCCGTTTACAGCTGATCTCAGCAGTGCAGACCAGACAGGAGCAATCGAGCTGGAGAACCCGATGTCAGAATTCAGGGGGGCCCACATAATACTGCATCCTAAACGACCGCTATGCTCATGTCCTGTCAATCATCTCCAAACATCATCCACAATTCTTTCATACTTGATTTATCACAATATTGTAGACTCATCTGTGTGTTAATCTGTCATGCGTGAGTCTTTCATACAGAGAAATCTCCTCAGGTGTTTAGATCATTCATTCAGAAGTCCAAACACGTCTTTATATAAGTTCACATTGTGTGGCAGATGAAATATAACAGGGAAATGTGATTTTAATATTTAATATATATGCCAGATATTAATTAATAGTCATTCAAACATCTTTACTGAAGCCTCTCTACTTGACGATTGGTCTCGCGCGTCCGCCATGTTTGTAGTTTGTTTACACTTTTTACCCGCATCTGTAGTTCTAATCGAGGTTTGCAGCATACTAACGCTATTTTCCAATACTATTCAGGATGTATACTATGTATACAGCTGAAATATTTTATTTAATTATTCATTTGTTATTAATTTACATCAATAATTAAGCACAAATACTTAATACTAGGATAAAGTACAGTAAAAATCTACATTACACGTAATTAACAGGTAAAATATGTAGAGAAATGACATTTGCAACAAAAATTAATATACTATTATGTTACATAATATAAATATCAGTATTGGGTTAAAACATAATTTTAAGATTCACAATTTTAGGCCCATCTTACTCTTAAAAAATAACTCAAAATAACTAGATGACGGAAATAACTAAATAACAAAGGTAACAGATTTTGTTACATTTTTAAGTGACTTACGAGTGTAATATATAACTTTTTCACCCAATAATACTGATAAATATTATGATATTATAATGAGGTTTGTTTTTTACTTTACTTACATTTATGGATATGCAACTTTGCATTAAATTAATAATGTATTACTCATTTTCTTTATTATTAATACAGCAATATTAATATATATTTAAGGGAATATCAACCTAATAAAACCAAATAATTAATACATGTTCTAAACACAAAGGGTCATTACTATTAATTATATACACATTAAGCGGCCACTTTATTAGGTACACCTGTCTAACTGCTCGTTAACGCATATTCTAATCAGCGAATCACATGACAGCAGCTCATTGCATTTAGGCATGTAGACATGGTCAAGACCATCTGCTGCAGGTCAAAGCGAGCATCAGAATGGGGAAGAAAGGAGATTTAAGAGACTTTGAACGTGGCATGGTTGTTGCTGCCAGACGGGCTGCTCTGAGTATTTCAGAAACTGCTGATCTACTAGGATTTTCACGCACAACCATCTCTAGGGTTTACAGAGAATGCTCCGACAAAGAGGAAATATCCAGTGAGCGGCAGTTCTGTGGGCAAAAATGCCTTGTTGATGCCAGAGGTTTATTAAAAATAATAGTTTTATTAAAATTAATTTTACTCTAAGACATGGACGCAAGCTTAAATGCTATTTAAAGGGACAGCACACATTTAAAAATGAACAAATACCTACTTTTAAGTGGATTCAACACCATTTGTGCGTTTATTTTCACTATTAGACACAAAGTAAGATATTTTGAAGAATGTCTGAAACCAGTTACTAGGCCTGTTACGATATCTATATTATAATATAATGCACCAAAATATATTGCAATAAACTATATTATTGTCATTTTAAGACCACCACTCACTATGTAGTGCCAGAATGACAATCTAATAATGCAAAAAGAGCACATCAAATTCTATTCTTAAAAATATTAGATTTAATTATAGTCATGTTAACAGTTTAATAATCAGCCACTGGAGTCAGAATGTGAAAAGGCATGAACAAAATGAATTATAATTAATATGTTAACAGAAAAGTGCAAGGTAAAGAGTAACAGAGGCTGCGACATCCGCTATCAGATCTATTTTCAACTGTCAGACAGCCACATGAGAATATACTATAGTAATATACAGTAAATACTACAGTGTTTATTAACCACACTGACACTGATAACTCCAATAGAGATCGAGATGTTGCAGCTTTAATGATGCTTGAATTGGTTTTTATGTATGGGTAATATATATTGCATCACCAGAAATGATTAAGATCATGTCCATGTGGTGTTCGATAAGTCCATATATTAATAATTATTACCAGTAACCGTTGACACCAAGGACACCATCATTGACACCGAGGTAAAGTTAGTTTGACGTTTGACATTCATTAGACATTCGATTTTAAACCAATCAAATTCTTTGCTCCTGTTATAGTTTGGGCCATAAATATGTCAGATGGACATAAATGTGTGCCTTTTATGCTGATCAAAGCTTAATTTCTTGCTTAAATTGTAATTAATCATTAATCATAATTATACAATAAAACCAGGAACAAAAAACCAGGAACAAAATGTTCAGAAAAACATCCTGGTTATTGCACAAGACTCTGTTTATTTATTTTTAATTATATTGTAAATCACTTTTATTGTTAAAATGGTAAAAGTCAATTAACCTCCGACATCATTTGGGATAAAATATTCAAATCAACTCTAAAAAAATGTCTAAATATTATTCTCTATGATGCACAAGATTTGTTTTTTACAGTTTTGCCTTTGTTGTTTTTATATACAGTACTAAATCTGTATTTTTATTAAGTTGAACACACTGTAAACACTTAAATGAATTAAACTCTGACACCATTTGAGATAAAATGTTCAAATCAACTCTAAAATTGTCTAAATATTATTCTCTATGATGTACAAGATTTGATCTTTACAGTTTTGCCTTTGTTGTTTTTATATACAGTACTAAATCTGTATTTTTATTAAGTTGAACACACTGTAAACACTTAAATGAATAACACTAAGACACCATTTAAGATAAAATGTTCAAATCAACTCTAAAATTGTCTAAATATTATTTTCTATGATGCACAAGTTTTGTTTTTTGCAGTTTAGCTTTTGTGGATTTTATATATAGTAATACAATCATATTTTCAATATATATATGATACACTGTAAACACTTAAATTCATTAAACTCTGACATTATTTGAGGTAAAATATTCAAATCAACTCTAAAATTGTCTAAATATTATTCTCTATGATGCACAAGATTTGAAGTTTACAGTTTTGCCTTTGTTGTTTTTATATACAGTACTAAATCTGTATTTTTATTAAGTTGAACACACTGTAAACACTTAAATGAATAACACTAAGACACCATTTAAGATAAAATGTTCAAATCAACTCTAAAATTGTCTAAATGTTATTCTCTATGATGCACAAGCTTTGTTTTTTACAGTTATGCCTTTGTTGATTTTATATACAGTACTAAATCCATATTTTCAGTATATCGGATACACTTTCAACCCTAAAATGAATTAAACCCTGACACCATTTGAGGTAAAATATTCAAATCAACTCTAAAATTGTCTAAATATTATTCTCTATGATGCACAAGCTTTGTGTTTTACAGTTATTCACAATGATGACAGTCTTCATTTTAGGTGGTGACCTGTGCCTTTAATAAGTAACTGGCCACCCCTACAACCGACAGTGGTATGCGCCGTGGCCCTTTAAAGAGATTAAAGGCGCTCCGTGCTCCACATCTGATCTGTAATGAGTCCTGAATCTCTCAGATGCTGTTATAAATGCAGTTTAAACGTTTTACTCGTTTAATAAATGATGATATATTAAAATATGAGAGAAGCGCGTGTATGACAGCGGCGCTATGTGTTTAAATGAACGGTGTCACGTGAGTTTGAGGAGTTTAAAGAAGCAGCGCGCTGTATATATTTATATATAGATTAATTTAATCACCTGCATAGACATTTACACACCGAGTAAACATGAGACGAGTGTGTGTGTCAGGAGTGTGTTCACACTTATCGAGCTCTACAAACACACACAGTGATCTGCGTCCTCTTACCTCCATACTCCGCGGAATCACAGCTTTATTCTCTCCACCTTTCAGTATTGTTTATGTCCGATTAAAAGCGATTATCCCCGAGAAAACACAAACAAATCACTAATCATGGCTGCGACTTCCGGGTTGGAGACGAACGGACGTGACGCCGTATGAAATCGCGCCCCGGCTCGGTTGTTGCTAGAAGGGATACAGCTTCGGCCTCACGTTGGAACATAATTATTTATATAATTTATTAAATGGCACATTTTATTTTATTAATGTCTACTCCTACCCCATCTATAAACGCAACCATCACAGAATTGTGAAAACATAATTATACTGCGTATTATTCATATTGTTTATTAACTCACGTGAAATTTAATTGTTATAACGTCTAACCCTGCCCCAGCCCTAAACCTAATCATCACAGTAATGTAAAAATTACTAATTATTGTTGTAGTGAATCACAAATTATGCAATATTGAGGTGAGTATCCGCAGCTGTATCTCATCTAGACTTCACTGACACCCGCGGCAGAGCATAGAATGACCAAGAAGCGACACTCTAGTGCGATTTGGTAAACAGCCAATAGGTGGCGCCATTTTGGAATGAAAATTACAATAGAACAACAGCATATTATAAGTGTGTGGAATAAACAATTAAAAGTGCTGATGATTGCGATAATAAGTGTTGTATATTGTCGTCTTTCAGGTTGTATCTCAGCTTTAATGCACTTTTTAAATAAATAAATAAAAAACAAAGCAGCTGGCAGCCGATCGCTTTCACTCCAAAATGGCGGAATCCGGGGCTGCTGTTGTCGCCTCTTGGTCATTCTCAGCTCTTTGCCCGCGGAAACAATCACCATGGCGACCAGTTTTTTACGAAGACCAGAAGAACGAGGTAAACAGGTAAAGTGAGGTTTTTATTTGAATTCACTGTAATTCATTTTAACCCTTCATACTGTATAGCTTATAGCGTAGTGTTTTTTGTAAAGCGGTTTTCTGTTGTAAATTCTCACTCGTAGCTGTGCTTTTAATCGCCATATGCGTTCATGTTTATAAACCAATTATATAAACAACGATTATATATTGCTTAAATATTCATAAATGTTCCACCTAAAGTTAATTTTAACGTGAAAGTTTGGTGTTTAATTCATTTCAACAGAGAATTCATTATTTAACTGATTTTACCGATTACACTCGCGTTTCCATGGAAATGACGTCACTAATTTGAAGAATGTTCATCAGCCAATCAGAAGCTTTGTTATCTTTATTGTTTATTCGTTCATTTTCTTTTTGGCTTTGAACCGCCAACTTGTCCAGCATATTTTTTTATGCAGCGGATGCCCTTCCAGCTGCAACCCATCACTAGAAAACACTCATACACTCTCAAACACTACAGAAAATTTAGCCTACCCAATTCCTGTATATCCCCTATACCAAGTCTTTGGACTGTGGGGGAAACCAGAGCACCCGGAGGAAACCCACGCCAACACGGGGAGAGCATGCAAACTCCACACAGAAACACCAACTGACCCAGCCTAGGCTCGAACCAGCGATCTTCTTGCTGTGAGGTGACTGTGCTACCCACTGCGCCACCGTGCTGCCAAATTAACCAATCAATACCAGGAAATTAAATGCATTTAAGTAGAGATACTGTCTCATAGTCAGTTGGTATTTTTGTGTGGGTTTCCTCCGGGTGCTCTGGTTTCCCCTACTGTCCAAACACATGCAATATAGGAACATTGGGTAGGCTAAATTGTCCATAGAGTATGTGTGTGAATGAGTGTGTCTGTGGGTGTTTTCCAGTGAAGGGTTGCAGCTGGAAAGGCAAACATGTAAAAAAATAATATATAAAAGATTTCCGTCTAAAGTGTGTTTAGCTATCAGAAGTATGTGATGGTACTAATTTATTAATTTCTG
>NC_141027.1:2015000-2025000 GCF_052040795.2 Danio rerio | reverse complement strand
AGTTAGTTTTAGGAGTAGAAGCTGTGTAATAATCAGCATAACGTATATATAGCAGGTTGCAATCACATAATAAATCATAATTGTTAGTTTTAGGGCCAGTTGCTGTGTAATATTCAGCATAACGTACATACAGCCAGTGGTTATCAAAGAACAAACCACAATAGTTAGTTTAAGGACTAGAAGCTGTGTAATAATCAGCATAACGTATACATGGCTGGTCGCTATCGCAGAATAAACCATAATAGTTCGTTTTAGGGCTCGTAGCTGTGTGATAATTAGCATAACATACATCCAGCCGGTGGTTATCGCAGAAAAAATCATAATTGTTAGTTTTAGGGCCAAGTAGCTGTTTAATATTCAGCATAACGTACATCCAGCCGGAGGTTATCGCAGAATAAACCACAATAGTTCGTTTTAGGACTAAAAGCTGTGTAATAATCAGCATAACGTATATATAGCAGGTTGCTATCGCATAATAAACCATAAAAGTTAGATTTAGGGCCAGTTGCTGTGTAATAATCAGCATAACGTATATCAAGCCGGTGTTTATAGCAGAATAATCCACAATATTTCTTTTTAGGGTAATTATCTGTGTGATAATCAGCATAACGAACATCCAGCCAGTGGTCATCGCAGAATAGATCATAATTGTTAGTTTTAGGGCCAAGTAGCTGTGTAATATTCAGCATAACGTACATCCAGCCAGTGGTTATCAAAGAATAAACCACAATAGTTAGTTTTAGGACTAGAAGCTGTGTAATAATCAGCATAACGTATATACGGCTGGTCACTATCGCAGAATAAACCATAATAGTTCGTTTTTGGGCCAGTTGCTGTGTAATAATCAGCATAACGTACATCCAGCCGGTGGTTATCGCAGAATAAACCATTTTTTTTAAGGTAACAATCTGTGTAATAATCAGCATAATGTACATCTAGCCGGTAGTTATCGCAAAATAAAACTATAATAATTCCCTTTATGGCAAGTAACTAATAATCAGCATAATGTACCTATAGCTGGTGTTTATCACAAAATAAACCATATTAGTTAGTTTTAGGGCCAGTATCTGTGTAATAATCAGCATAATGTACATCCAGCCGGAGGTTATCACAGAATTAACCATAATTGTTGGTTTTAGGGCCAGTAGCTGTGTAATATTCAGCATAACGAACATCCAGCCAGTGGTTATCAAAAAATAAACCACAATAGTTAGTTTAAGGACTAGAAGCTGTGTAATAATCTGCATAACGTATACATGGCTGGTCGCTATCGCAGAATAAACCATAATTGTTCGTTTTAGGGCTCGTAGCTGTGTAATAATCAGCATAATTTACATCTAGCCGGTGGTTATCGCAAAATAAACTATAATAATTCACTTCATGGCAAGTAACTAATAATCAGCATAATGTACTTATAGCTGGTGTTTATCACAAAATAAACCATATTAGTTAGTTTCAGGGCAAGTATCTGTGTAATAATCAGCATAATGTACATCCAGCCGGAGGTTATCGCAGAATTAACCATAATAGTTAGTTTCAGGGCCAGTATCTGTGTAATAATCAGCGTAATTTACATCCAGCCGGAGGTTATCACAGAATTAACCATAATAGTTAGTTTTAGGGCCAGTATCTGTGTAATAATCAGCATAATTTAATGCGTTTTAAATCTGCCGGAACTACTTCAGCTGAGCCAACAATAATCAAACACCGGAGAGTGACCATCAGCCAATCAGAATCCAGCATTCAGCAGAGCTGCGGTGTAAGATGTTTTAGTGCCTGTAGTGTATTATTTGTTTCATGTAAGAGTCCCTGTCAGAAGGTGAAGGATACAGTTCTCGTCTCCGTCCGGGTTTTTGGGTGGTCCGGGCATGTTGAGGAGCACCAGCCGAGCATCATGGGATTTATTGACGATCACTTCATTGAGCTTGACTGCCGTGTGCATCCGTCGCACGTTGGAATGATCTCTGTCAATAACACACACACACACACGCACACACACACACGCGCAGAGATATACAAGATAAATGATTACAATAAATCACTATCATGTGTGTGTGTGTGTGTGAGTATGTGTGAGCGATTAAAGTTTGTGTGTTTCTATGTGTGTGTGTATGTGTGATAGAGTGTGTCCGTGTGTGTTAAAACAGAAAGTGTGTGTGTGTGTGTGTGATCCTCACGGCCGTATGTTCAGCATGTCCCTGAATCCCTCGGGCGTGCTGCAGCAGGATTGGGTGTGTGTGTGAGTGTTGCTGCGCAGCTGCAGGGCCTTGTCTTTGGTCCAGGTCATGTGCACGCGCCGGTGCTCTGCGCTCTTATCAGCGGCGCTCAGACCCTCGGTGTCTTCATCATCATCAGAGCCGATGCTGGTCAGGTGCAGCATCGAGTTCCTGTCCTTCACTAGCTGCGCCTAAACACACACACACACACACACACACACACACACACACACACACACACACACACTCACAAAGTTAGAGCTTCTTCACAGGATGTGCTGAGAAACAAACAAATCCTGTTTGAATCACAGCCAATCAGAACACACATTTAAATCAGAGCTATGCAGACTGTCATTCTAGACCAATGAGACTCCCCTGGGGGCGGAGCTAGGTTTAGTTTCAGCTTATTTCTATAAGACTGATGCTAACTCTACTCTTCTACATCACAGCTGTTATCTGGAGGGACAGAACTAACACACACACACACACACACACACACACTCTCTCTCTCTCTCTCTCTCTCTGGTTCTGTCTAAAGAAGCAGATGCAGCACACGCTGAAGCTGAACGAACACTTACGTCATCAAAACTCCAGCGCACACGCTTCAGACAGAGAAGAACAACACATGAGCAGAGGACACGAACGAACACACACACACACACACACACACACACAAATCACTCATAAACATACACACTAAACAATACACACTCATGAACACTGACATAAAAAAAACACTCTTAAACGAACAAACACACACACACATTCATGAACACACACACACACACATCAAAAAAGAAATCATGAGGGTGTGTGTTTGTGTGAACACAAACACACACACACACACAAAAAAATCACACACATGAACACACACACAAAATCATACACTCATGAACACACAAATATAAAAAAAATCACACAAACACACACTCTCGTGAGCACACACACTCATGAAAACACAAACATACACACACACACACAAAATATCATACATTCGTGTTAGTCCCATTTAAACAGTCATATGAACACACATACAAGATAATAAATCACACAAACACACACTATTGTAAACACACAAACACAAAATCACACACTCATGAACACACACACACACACACATAAAAATAAATCACACAAACAAACACACAGTCTCATAAAATCTCATACACACATGAACACACACACAATCACACACTAATGAACACACACACACACACACACACATATAAAAGAAATCAAACAAACACACACACACTCTCGTGAACACATATACACTCACACACAAAACACAGAAGCACACACACACACACACACCCTTGTGAACACACACACATCAAAAAAGAAACCACACAAACACACACACCCTCATGAATGTCCACACACACAAAAAAAAAAATCACACACATAAACACACACGCACAACATTAACAAATCACACACACACACTCATGAATACACACAAAACATATACACACACAAACAAAACACACATGAACACAAACACAGACACCCCTCCCCAACACACACACAAATCACAGAAACACACAAACCCTCATTAACACACACACATCAAAAAAGAAATCACACAAACACACCCTTGTGAACACACACAAATCACACACTCATGAACAAATACACACACACTCATGAACACACAAAACATTACACACTCATGAAAACATACGAAAATGTGAAACAAAAATGACCATACACACTCAAACACAAACACACACATGAACATACACTCACAGACACAATCTTACACACTGATGAATAAAATCACATGAACATACACACAAAATGGCACAGGAAGCGCACACACACACACACAAACACAATAATCACACACTCGTGAACACACGCAAAATCCCTCAGGAACACACACACACACAAAAACAAACAAAAATACACATACTAACACACACTTTCATGAACACACACACACACACACCCACCTCTTTCTCTCGGTCAGACTTAGAGAGCCGCATCTGCCGCAGCATCTGAGACCTCTGCTCCATCATCAGTGTGCGCTCGTATGTGTACGCGCTGATGTCACTGTCATGCTGAAACACACACACACACACACACACACACACACACACACGCATTATTCTCTAACTGTGATTGGATGTTATTAGGCTGTTCATTCATTCTCCTTAGCTTTAGTCCCATTTTTAATCAGGGGTCACCACAGCGGAATGAACCACCAACTATTCCAGCATATGTTTTGCACAGCGGATGCCCTTCCAGCTGCAACCCAGTACTGGGAAACACCCATACACACTCATACACTATGGCCAATTTAGTCAATTCCCCTATAGCGCATGTGTTTGGACTGTGGGGGAAACCCACGCCAACACGGGGAGAACATGCAAACTCCACACAGAAACGCCAACGGACCCAGCCAGGACTCGAACCAGTGACCTTCTTGCTGTGAGGCCACAGTGCTAACCACTGAGCCACCACATACATAGTTCAGGTGCATGGACTCTGATTGTGACTGACCAATCAGAATCCGGTATTCCAGAGAGGCGTGTCATCAGCATGTCTAATAACCCAGCAGGTGTTTATGGGTGAAGGACGTGATGAACCCGAGAGCAAGCTAATCTGAGCCTTAGCAGGATGATATTAGCTGTGATATGGATTATGAGGATCAGACTAGAGGATCAGTGTGTGTGTGTGTGTGTGTGTGCGCGAGTGTGTTTTACCATCTCCACCACTTCCACCGCAGCGTCGATGCGCAGGTGATAGAGGAACGTTGCCAGATCCTTCTTCATCTGGATGGAGTTATCCTCCATCTGAGCCACCGTGAAGATCCGCAGAGCACACTTACGCCACACCTGACACACACACACACACACATGAACAGCGAGATATACACAAACACATACACATCAACAGCAAGATACACACGCACACACACACACTGTCTCTCAGACCTTGTGCTGGCGCAGCAGGAAGGGCAGCAGCATCAGCATTCCTCCATCATGGACGATCCACCAGATGTCGATGAAGCCCTCAGTGCAGGCCTCGCTGTTACTGGGGAACAGAGAGATGTTCTTCAGCACCAGCAGAGCCAGGTGAGCCGTGGTGGTGACCCGCACCGTGTCTGAACAACAGAGAGAGAGTGTGTTAGACATGAGAACACTGTACACACGGCTCACATCAAGTAAACGCTGACAAACACCTCAGGAAGGGATGAAGCACATCTAGAAGGGTGTCTGGAATACGCTTACTTCACGCGGTGGGAAGAAACCCGGACGTATAGGATCAGCACTGTAAACATGCTGTGGACTACAAACCTCCAGCTGTTGCCGCAATCTCTAAGTGCAGATGTGGTGTAAACATCACTTTAATATCATTCAGCTCAGTTTAATTTGAATATTTAAAAGCAGATTAGGCATCAAACAACATCACAGTCTCTGTAAGAGTGACATGCTCAAGTGTCCTCCTTGGCTTCAGTTCATGGCAGCAGGTTAACACAGTGGGGACGCTTCCCTGCTCCAGCCTATGTAACCCGGTGAGTGATAAAACACTGTGCAGCACACCCTCGTGTTGTCTGTAGGGATGCTCACAATTATCCGATAACCTAAAGGGTGCATTTTTAATCGATTAATCTATCAGTTTAACGATAAAAACATATATAT
Source organism: Danio rerio (assembly GCF_052040795.2). Lineage (NCBI taxonomy): Eukaryota > Metazoa > Chordata > Actinopteri > Cypriniformes > Danionidae > Danio > Danio rerio. Next base: position 2,019,137 of record NC_141027.1, on the reverse strand, counting down.
TTATTAGTGCTTTCAATCGATTAAAAAAAATTAACTATTTAATCGCACCTTTTTAAAAAAAATTTATCGCGATTAATCGCATTTAAAATACTGAAACTTGTCATTTTGGCTGTTCAAATGTAAAATTAATGTAAACGCAAGACAAAAACTATTTAACTTCAAAATATAATTGTTTATTAGAATTAAAATTCAAAATATAATTGTTTATTAGAATTAAAATTCAAAATATAATTGTTTAATAGAATTTTTGTTTAACTTGTAACACAGATTTCTTCATGTAAACAACAAACCCACAATAAACCATCAAGATCCTGGCTTGACAGCCATGTTTATTACAGAAATTAAAACACAGGCATGTTAATGACATTTAGATTTCAAAACAATCAATGCCAATAAAGAAAACCATTCCATGTTGGATTCTACGGAACCCCGGAAGGGACGTAGTGAAGGAGAAAAAAATTGGCTGGGTGAAAAAAAAAAAAAAATGGGTGGGAGGAAAATATATATTTCTAAGTTTTTGCGTTATCTCGCAAAGTTGTTTTGCGTTCTCTCGCAAAACTGTTTCTCCACAAACACTTCCTGTTCACTTCACTCACGTAAACCCTCCCGTTTTTGCCGAAATTCTCCCGTATTTTACCATTCTACCCCACTTTCTTTACATTACTGTGCGTCGATCGTCGACTTTCATATGCTACCTCTGAACCAGTGAATGCATGTATAAGCGCTGACTGACAGACGCGCTCCATACAATAAACTGATCCCAGATCAGCGTCTGTACGCGCCATTTAAAGGGACACTTCTGTTATCAAACAAGTGAGCAGCAAATGAATCTCATGTTTTGTTTAGTTTGATAACAGTGGTGTCTCTGTAAGAATGCACAGATCTATAATGAAAGCAGTCCATTACTTTAGAAACTGTTTGTGCTCATTTAAGAGAAAATAAGCTGTTTAAAATAAAACATGCAGGACGGAGATGTTTCATATTATTAGTGTTTTTGTCTGTTTAAACATACACCCGCTCCTCTGTAAATGGCGTGTACTCACTCCACCCCTGACACCCCTCAACGGGCCTGACACAGCCGCACAGACACACACACAACACGCTGCAGACGTTTTGGCCCCAACGGCCTTCCATACTGGAGCGACTCCCCTCAGATTCAACACGCATGATCACGTTCATCAAATTTGCTTAAACTAAGCGTCCTAAAGTATTACTGTATTTCACAAGGATTCTGACACAACAGCGTGAAGCAGACGCTTTCATTGCGTTTAATGAGGAAACACGCTAAACTTGGAGGCTCATGCTGAAAGGCAGAGTAATGCCCTGTCTTTGACAGCTCACGACTTCACCAGAGACTCTCTGAGTACATTTACATAAGACACCAATACTCCGATTTTAATATGATTAAGATTAAACTCTTATTAAAAGTCTACCGTGTAGCCTAAGCAGTGATTTTATTACCTTAAAGGAACACCGAGTCACGAAATGCGGAGGATTTTCTTTCTGTTCGCCATGCGGTATCAACTTACAACAGAAAGTTAAAAATGAAACCCGAAATTGCATGAAACTCTGGAGAGCCTGGTGATGCGACTAATAGTTTTATACTGGAACTTGCCTTCAAAAAGTGCTTCCTTGGTCTTATCCACATTTATTGCATGTTAAACACACGTCCACCACAACAGGAAGTAAAAAAACCTGCAACTGCGTTAATTTTTTTTTTACGCGTTAATTATTTAAAATTAATCGCATGCGTTACCGCACTAATTTTGACAGCGCTAATATTTATATATTTATATATATCAGTGCTTTCCACAGGTTTGAAATTTACCTGTGGTGGTAGCCAGATTAGAACACATTGTACCCACAGCACATAAACGGTCAACTACATACGACAAACAAATATACTTAACTATATTTTTATTTGTGATGACACATTTTCTTTTCAATGGGTTAAAGGTATTTAAAAAAGGCTGTTGAAATAAAAGAAATCCATGTTCACCCACTGACAGGTAAAGGCTGCTCTCTCTCTCTCTCTCTCTCTCTCTCTCTCAGGCCGTTTACACTAGTGCATTCTAGTTTGAAAACGCATACGTTTTGCTATGGTTACGCCATCTGTTGTGCAGCTGTTCAGAAACGCTGGGTGAAGTGCTAGTGTGGACGCGGATCGTTTTCATTCTAAAACGCCGTTTTAAAACTAAAGCTCCTCTCTCGCTCTGCGAACGGGAGGAAGCCACAAGCTCGAGGATCCCTTGAGCTCGGGGCTCTCTAACGGGACAGCATGCCAAACAAGCTTTGATAGATCATCATTTAAGTGTGTACTCTTGAAATGGCATCTAAAGTGAAGTTTAACAAACTCATTTGGAGAGGAACACGTGATATAATTGACTACAGCTGGCCACCCGCTCTACATTCATTAGCTAGCCAATCAGATCTATCCTAACTCACTATCCGCTTGTTAAGTGTTACGTCACGCGGAGCGGCTTCCGGGTCCAAGCGCTCTATTCAACTCATGAAATGGTAATAATAAACGTTTACAAAGCGATTTAATACTTTCGAAAGTCACGATGGCAATATATATGTCCATGTCTAATATCCGATGGCCAGAAAGTGATTCATTGTTTTATGAATTGTTAAAATTTTGGTATTTGTGATGCAGCAAGCCCAGAGATTGTTGTGTACACTATGACTTTATGTAAAATTAACTTTAATGTGTGATAGGAATAATACGCGATCATAAACAAATGATTTCTCCACTCAAGTGAATGGCGTCTTGGACCCGGAAACAGTATACATACGTCACCAACACGTCACCACTTAACAAGCGGATAAGTAGCCTAGCTAGAACTACTCCCTTATCTTCGTGTTCCGAAGAAACCCCCCCATCCACCCCTTTCTCCTCCTTTACTATAGAGCTTTTTCATGGCTGCTGCATGGCGGGCGCCATAGCGACGAGCATCTTACTTCAGTTTACAGCGTGTACAACTGGTAATTTGCGCTCCGAAAATAGGTTTCAATAACGTTTTTAATGGATAACAGTGTTTTTGTGACACACAACTTAGAAATGTGTCTGTTAAAGCCGTTATAATCTGTCACATGTGGGTCAAGCGCGTCAGAAATACGAGAAAAACGTTCTCCTAGTTCACGTGTCTGCCGTCAGAAATACAGTGTGTGTGTGCGTTCCCGGCCTGTCAGCTGTTAGCTTAGCGGCTACACACACACAGAGAGAGAGAGAGAGAGAGAGAGAGAGAGAGAGAGCAAAGCAGAGTACTGGCATGAAACTTAACAGGTATGAAAGTCGTGCAATTTACAAAAATGAGCAATAAAAGTCTGTTATTGATCCTCTGCTGCTGATTTGCTGTTTATTCTAATCGCGAGCCGTTTGTGTTTTATTTCGTGAGTTGTTTTCACCACGGTTTGTGTTTTTCTGTCATTTCGTAATGACACTAGCCTTTATTTTCACTTTGTCACAGTTATTAAATCAGTGTGTCAGTGGCACAGTACAGGCTACATTACATTAGTTTGGGCTGGTTATATATTTGAAATAAAGAGAAAATGTTGACTTTAGCGATGACGAGGCTTCATTTAAACTGCAGAAGATGCCGTCTGACAACGAGGGGAAAACGCCTCACAGCAGCTGTTTTCCATCCTATTAGATCACATTTCTGTAAATGATCAGTCCAGGAGATGCTGCTGATGGACAACAGTGTTAGCTCAAAGAGGATAAAAGCAGGTCAAATAGATTAAAACTGTCCTTTCAAAGCTGTCCAAATGTGACTGTTTACACGCATCAGCTGCCGACCAGAAGTTCTTCGCATTCTCCTTGCGCATACACGCAAAGCATGATGGGTAATGTTGCGTTCCAAGAAAAAGGTCTATAGGGGAGCTCTCGAGAACCACCTGATCTCGTACTCCCCTCACATGCTCTATGGACCTGGCGGGAGCCCTGGGCTCAACTATCTCCGAGCTCAGGGTTCTCTCCCGGGACAGCATGCCAAACCTGCTTACAGCTGTCAAGCAATATCTAAGTGTGAACTCTTGAAATGTGTGTTTGGGAAAGATAGCGTCGGGTAACTAGTGCCATTTCCCTTAACTTAGCTGAACACGAGCTTTGATATGCCTTTATTTTCACGTTCCATT
>NC_141027.1:1960000-2010000 GCF_052040795.2 Danio rerio | reverse complement strand
CCCGCAGATTTCTTCCCGATCACAGCCCGATCTGTCGGCGAGCTCGTTAACTTCCAAATCGGCCTCAAATCAGGCTTAAAATCCTCTAGTGTGAACTAGGCATTAGGGCGCAGAGTGACGTCGCGGCTCCCGAAGTGTTTTGATTAAGCAATATCTAATCAATAAAAACAGATACGGTGTTTATTTTAATGGCACAAACCTGCACAAATCCAGCACAAACGAATGACACCAGTTTGGTGTGATTCAGACAACCTGGGGTGGAGAGTGACATCATGGCTCCCGAAACATTTTAATTATATCTAAACAACGAAAATAGATAAAGTGTTTGTTTTAACGGCACAAACCAGCACAATTCGGGCACGAACGAATGACACCAGTTTGGTGTGATTTAGACAACCTGGGGTGGAGAGTGACGTCACGGCTCCCGAAATATTTTGCTTATATCTAACCGAGGAGAACAGATACCGTGTTTGTTTTAACGGCACAATCGAGTACAAACGACCTGTGCTGATTTGAAGTCATTTGTGCAACATGGGGTGGAGAGTGACGTCACACGGTCAAAAAAATAATGCTTAATATCTCAGACCCCAAACCAGCACAAACGTTCGCTTTTTTGGCACAAGCGTAGCACAAACGAATGGCATGGTTATAGGGATTTTTTTTTTTTATCGAATGCTAACTTCACGGAGGTGTAGATTTGTCCAGCTGTGGGGTTTTGGAGGTGTCTGCATCAGCATATGTGGATAAGAACAGGACGTGTGTTTGGAAATAACTCAGTTTTCTGACCACACTTCATTATTATTGTTCATTTACTCCTCTGCTGGAGATCAGAACTGAATCTAGAAATAGTTCAGACACAAATCTCTGCTCTTAACAAAGGAGATTAAACATGTGGGCTGATGGAGGTGTTCAGTGGAGTTAGTTTCCACCGTTTCCAAAGTAAAGGAGTAAAGTAAAGGAGTAAAGTAAAGCGGCTGAATGGAGGAGGCTCGTTCTTTATCCTCGCGCTGCAGATGCTCTGTTTAACTGTTTTCTCGCTGGTGAAGCGCTCAGTTTTTACACTTATAAAGTCGCCATGTAAATATTAAATGCACCATGGAGCGACACAACTGACTCTTAAAGGGAATGAGAGACAAGACTCTGATTGGTTTAATGCAGGTTATGCTCAAAACACACCCAGAACTCATAAGAGAATCAGCACAGCCCTGTTAGACCATGCGCCAGGTGCAGAGCGGATTTCTCCATCCTACAATAGCAAAAGTAGATTCAGACACGCTCTTAATGCTTTTGCACTATGAGCTTTAGACTTTGCGCCTAGATTGTTAAAATAGAGCTCTTAATAAGCAATACAGCAGAGGTAGGCATCACCCTTTAGTGGAGGCGGAGCTTATGCACTCTATTACATCATAGAGTGTTTAAATCAGACTGCCTTCAATAAAAGCTTTAGTGTTACACAAGATGATGTTATAGCACTATGAGCTTGAATATATTAAAAGCGGAAGGGGATAATAATAATTAAACTAAATTAATCGTTATTAACATAACGGTGCAATTTCTTATGCAGAATGCTTATTTTAAAGTCCTCATCCAGTCACAGGCCTCAACAAACACATGCAAATGACACACTCTTCTTCTATATATCCTGCCATGTGACTATTGTGAATGATCACACTGCGATACTGATGCTGAAACCACAGATAGTGCAGCCCTAGACTAGTGCGTGTGTGTTTTGGGGGCTCACATGGAGAGGATTGGAGCGACCAGGTCCAGGGATGCGATGAGGATGCCCAGCTCAGCCAGAAGCGCAGTGAGCAGCAGAGCCCATGTGGGTTCACCATTGGCCTTGCCATGACCAAACACCTGCACAAACACACGCCACAGTGAGCAGATCAACACGACAGCACCACACGGCTATACACTACCCTGCTGCATCCTTCAGAACACACTGTACTTTGGGTGGTTACTATGGTATTCGATTGGATGCTACTTGGTTGCTAGGGTAGCCTAGAAAGTTAGAGATTCTGCTAAATATTGTTGAGATGTCCCCTTGTAGTTGCTAGGGTACTCGGTGGTTGCTGTGGTATTTTGAGTGGTTGCTAGGGTATACAAGGTGGATTGTATGGATTTGTGATGGGTTGATAGATGGTTGCCAGGGTATTTGAGTGGTTACTAGGTGGTTACAATGAGATTTGATTGGTTGCTATGTGGTTGCTAGGGTAGTCTAGTAAAAGACTTTGCTAGAAATTTTTGATAGGTTCCCAGATGGTTGCTAGGGTAATTTGGGTGGCTGCTATAGCATTCTAGGTGGTTGCTAGGTGAATTCTGTTGTTTTCTGATGGGTTGATAGATGGTTGCCAGGGTATTTGGATGGTTACTATAGTATTTAATTGGTTGCTATGTGGTTGCTGGGGTGGTCTAGTTAAAAGAGATTTTGCTAGAAATTTCTGATGGGTTCCCAGGTGGTTGCTAGGGTAATTTGGGTGGTTGCTATGGCATTCAGAGTGGCTACTAAGGTATTTTAGGTGGATTCTATGGATTTCTGATGGGTTGATAGATGGTTGCTAGGGTAATTGGGTGAGTACTAGGTGGTTCCTATGGTATTCAGAGTGGATGCTATGTGGTTGCTAGGGTAGTCCAGGATGTTAGAGATTTTCCTGAGGGATTCCAGATTGTTGCTAGGGTAATTTGGGTGGTTGCTTTGGTTTTCTGAGTGGTTGCTGTGAGTGGTTGCCAGGTGGTTTTTAGGGTACTTCGGCGGGTTGTGATATTTTGAGTGTTGCTAAGGTAGTCAAGGTGGTATCTATAGATTTCTGATGGGTTTCTGAATGTTTGCAAGGGTACTTTGAGTGGTAACTATGAAATTTGATTGGCTGCTATGTGGTTGCTAGGGTAGTCTAGTTAGAGATTTTGCTAGAAATTTCTGATGAGTTCCCAGGTGGTTGCTAGGGTAATTTGGGCAGCTGTTATAGCGTTCTAAGTGGTTGCTAAGGTATTCTAGGTGAATTCTGTGGTTTTCTGATGGGTTGATAGATGGTTGCTAGGGTATTTGGGTGGTTACTATGGTATTAGAGTAGTTGCTATGTGGTTGCTAGGGTAGTCTAGTTAGAGATTTTGCTAATGATTTCTGATTGGTTCCCAGATGGTTGATAGGGTAATTTGGGTGGTTGCTATGGCATTCAGAGTGGTTATTCTAGGTGAATTTTGTGGATTTCTTATAGGTTGATAGATGGTTGCTAAGGTATTTGGGTGGTTGCTGTGGTATTCTGAGTGGTTGCTAGAGTATGCAAGGTGGTTGCTAGGAATTTCTGATGGGTTACTATGGTATTTTGGGTGGTTACTAGGTGATTGCTATGGTAATCTGAGTGGTTGCTGTAATAATCCAGGAAGTTAGAGATTGCTAGGGTACTTTAGATGGTTGTTATAATATTTTGAGAGTTGCTAAGGTAGATACTGTGGTTTCTATGGATTTCTGATGGGTTTCTGAATGTTTGCTTGGGTATTTTGGGTAGTTACTAGTTGGTTTCTATGTTATTTTGGGTGGTTGCTAGGGTAGTCCAGAAAGTTTCTAGAGATCTCAGAGGGGTTGCCAAGTGGTTGCTAGAATAATTTGAGTGGTTGCTTTGAGATTCTGAGTGGTTGCTAGGGTACTCTATGTGGATTCTACGGATTTCTGATGGGTTGATAGATTGTTGCTAGGGAATTTGAATGGTTACTAGGTGGTTGCTATGTTATTTTGAGTGGTTGCTAGGGTAGTCCAGGAATTAAAGATTATGCTAGAGATTTCTAAGGGATTTCCAAGGTTGTTGCTAGGGTATTTTGTGTGGTTGCTCTAGTATTCTGAGTGGTTGCTAGAATGTGCTAGGTGGAGGCTAGAAATTTCTAATGGGTTGCTAGGGTATTTTGAGTAGTTACTAGTTGGTCCCTATATTATTCTGGGTGGTTGCTAGGGTAGTCCAGGAAGTGAAAGATTTTGCAAGATATTTCTGAGGGATTTCCAAGGTTGTTGCTAGGGTATTTTCGGTGGTTTCTTTTGTTACTCTGAGTGGTTGCTAGAATGTGCTAGGTGGATGCTAGAAATTTCTGATGGGTCGCTAGGGTATTTTGGGTAGTTACTAATTGGTCCCCATGTTATTCTGGGTGGTTGCTAGGGTAGGGTAGTCCAGAAAGTAACTAGAGATTTTGGAGGGGTTGCCAGGAGTGGTACTTTGGGTTGGTGCTATTTGGTTGCTATGATATTCTGAGTGGTTGCTGGGGTACACTGGGTGGTTGCTATAGTATTGTGAGTGGTTAAATGACCCTAGCATGATGAATTTACACAACATAATCTAAACCATCATAGTAACATAATAAAATAAATATATGAAATCATTGAGATGCATCAGAGTTGCTGCAGTGCATGCTGGGTAGCGGTGTGTGGCTGACCCTCAGGAAGGGGATGATGTTGTCTTTAGCAATGGCCTGCAGGAGGCGAGGAGCTCCGGTCAGTGATTGGAGGCCGGCGCCGCACGTCGAGAAGAATGAGCCAATCACAATGACCCACGGCGACGGCCACGATAGAGTCCCCACCACCAGATACCCCTTCACTGAGTCTCCAAACCTGAACACACACAGCAGAGCGAGAGATCAGGAACACACACACATACACACAGCAGACCAAGAGTTCAGAAAGACACACACACACAAAGAGATGCACACACACATATTTACAGATGCACACACATACACACACCCAACACACTGGAAATTCAGAAAGACACAAACACACATATGCACACAAATACACACACACACACACACACACACACACACACTAAAACAGGAACACATATAAACACAAATACATACCAACTTAAACGCATAGCCATATACAAATATATTCACACACACACACACACACACACACAAGATGAGCATAAGTGTGAATGAGTGACTGACTTATCTCTGAGCACCACACCCTCCACACAGGCCCCGAACAGCAGCACACAGCTCAGATCTGAACACAGCTTCAGGAAAACACCACAACAAGTGAGAAGAACACACACTGATCTAAGAACTGCACACACACACACCTGTGTGAGAAGGCAGTTGCTAAGGTAGTCTGAACGGTTGCTAAATGGTTGCTTTGGTATTCAGATTGGTTGCTAGGGTAGTGTAAGAGATATCAGAGTGGGTGCCAGAAGGTTCCTGGGGTACTTTGGATGGTTGCTATGGTGTTCTAAGTGGTTATTAGGTAGTTGCTAGGGTAATTTAACTAGATGCTACATGGTTCAGAGGGTAATTTAAATAGTTGCTAGCTGGTCACTAAGGAGTTTTAGGGATTTCTGAGAGGTTGCTAGGGTATTTTGTATGGTAGCTAGGTAGTTGGTAGGGATTTCCGAGGTGTTGCCAGGCAGTTGCTAGGGTATTCTGAGTAGTTGTTAGCCAGTTGCTAATATATTTTAACTGGATGATATGTGGTAGATATAGTAGTCTACGTAGTTGCTAGGAGGTTGCTAGGCAGTTGTTAGATATTTCTGAGGGCTCGCTAGAGTATTCTAAATTGTTGCTAAGCAGTTGCTAGGGTACTCTTAATGATTCCTATTGTATTCTGAGTGATTTCTGTGTGGTTACTATAGTAGTAAAGGTGGTTGCTAGGGTATTCTGAGTAGTCTCTGAGTGGTTACTATAGTAGTATAGGTGGTTGCTAGGGTATTCTAAATGTCTCTGTGTGGTTACTATAGTGGCATAGGTGGTTGCTAGGGTATTCTGAGTGGTCTCTGGTAGTATAGGTGGTTGCTAGGGTATTTTGAGTGGTTGTATTCTGAGTGATCTCTGTGTGGTTACTATGCTAGTATAGGTGGTTGCTAGGGTATTCTGAGTGGTCTCTGTGTGGTTATTATGGTAGTATAGGTGGTAGCTAGGGTATTCTGAGTGGTCTCTGTGTGGTTACTATGGTAGTATAGGTGGTTGCTAGGGTATCCCAAGTGGGTTCTGTGTGGTTACTATAGTAGCAGAGGTGGTTGCTAGAGTATTCTCTGAGGTTGTTTTTGGGTGGTTTATGTGTGGTTACCATGGTAGTATAGTCGGTTGCTAGTGTATTCTGAGTAGTCTCTGTGTGGTTACTATGGTAGTATAGGTAGTTGCTAGGGTATTCTGAGTGGTCTCTGTGTGGTTACTATGGTAGTAGAGGTGGTTGCTAAGGTATTTTGAGTGGTTGTGTTCTGAGTGGTTTCTGTGTGGTTACTATGGTAGTACATTTGGTTGCTAGGGTATCCTAAGTGGTTTCTGTGTGGTTACTATGGAAGTAGAGGTGGTTGCTATGGTATTCTCAGAGGTTGTATTTGAGTGGTTTCTGTGTGGTTACTATGGTAGTATAAGTGGTTGCTAGGGTATTCTGAGTGGTTGTCGGGTGGTTGCTAGGCAGTTGCCAGGGCATTTTAAGTGGATGCTAGGTATTAGATTGCTAGAGTAAGATATTGTGACTGGTTGTTAAGTGAATGCTAGAATATTTTAATTGGTTGCTATGCTATTACAATGGTAGTGTGGGTGGTTGCTAGGTCACACTGAGAGGATACAGACGAGGGATGTGGTAAGGATGGCCATGATGGTGCCGATGGGAATGGAGCGCTGAGCGTCTTTCAGATCCCCAGAACGATTCGAACCCGCCATGATTCCTAAAACACACACACACACACACACACACACACACACACACACATCTACCAATCTGCAATCTGTACGATTTATCAAACATAAACATACCATCACCCAGGCTGAATGTATATCATTATGAACAGTCACTGAGGGAATATTCTGAGGTATATTATAATAAGAGTTGTCACTGATTGGTTGATGAATAACAAGAGACAAAGGCAGGATTACCAGTCACGGAAGGGAAGAAAATTCCGACCAATAGCGTGAAGGAGGTGGTGATGTCAGCAAACACATAAGGATAGTGATTGGACACGGCAGGTTTGTGGGCGGAGTGAGAAGAGCCACGCTCGAGAACATCTCCTTTCGCAGAGTACGAGCTCCACAGGTTCTCTACATTTACACACGCACACACACACACACACACATTACTGCAACTAGCACAAAACTAAAACCTTTGTACTGCCAAGTGTTATTCTAGCAATAATAATACACTTCTGTAGTTTAAAGTGTTTTGTACTTAGTTGTGTTTATGTGTGCATCTGTGTGTGTTTGTGTATGTATGTGTTTATATGCGTGTCTGTGTTTATGTATGTATACATGTGTGAGTGTGTGTTTTTGTGTATATTCATGTGTGAATATACGTGTGTGTGTGTGTGTGTGTGTCTGTTTATGTGTGTATATATGCATGTGTGAGTATACGTGTTTGTGTGTGTCTATAGGTATGTGTGAGAACACGTGTTTGCGTAGGTATGTTTGAGTATATGTGCATGTGTTCATTTGTGTGAATATATGTGTGTGTGTGTGTGTGTGTGTGTGTGTGATTGTATGTGTGTATAAATGAATGTGTGAGTATACGTGTGTGTATATGTGTTTGTGTATATATGTGTATATGTGTGTAAGTCTATGTGTGTGTATATGTGTGTGATTGTGTGTGTATATATGAATCTATGACTATATGTGTGTGTTTGTGTATATTTGTGTGTGCGTCTGTGTGTTTGTATTTGTGTGTATATATGTGTGAGTATACGTTTGTGTGTAATTGTGTTTGTGTATGTGAGTGTGTGTCTATATGTATGTATGAGTATACATGTGTGTGTATGTGTTAGTATAGGTTTGTGTATATGTGCATGTATCTGTGTGTGACTGTGTGTATATATGTATGTATACGAGTATACGTGTGTGTATATGTGTTTGTGTGTATTTGTGTATATATGTATCTGTGAATATACATGTATGTTTGTCTGTATATATATTTGTGTGTGCGTGTGTGTGTATTTGTTTATGTGTGTACATATATGTTTGTGTGTGTGTTTATGTGTATGCTTAAATGTGCGTTTGTGTGTGTGTGTATGTTTATGTATGTACATGTTTGTGTGTATATATGCGTATATGTCTGTGTGTGTGTTTATGTGTATGCTTAAACGCGTTTGTGTGTATATGTTTATGTATGTACATGTTTGTGTATATATATATGCGTATATGTCTGTGTGTGTGTGTGTGTTTATGTGTATGCTTAAATGCGTTTATGTGTATATGTTTATGCATGTACATATATATTTGTGTATATATGCGCATATGTTTGTGTGTGTATGTTTATGTGTGTGTGTGTGTATATATTTATGCGTGTACATATATGTTTCTGTGCATATGTGCGCATATGTCTGTATGTTTATGTGTGTGCATAAATGTGTGTGTGTGTATATGTTTATGTGTGTACATATTTGTTTGTGTATATATGTGTGTGTGTACCCTTAATGACTCCACTGGCGAGTCCAGGGATGCCCTGTATCTGTGTGAGCTCGTTGTGTGTGAAGTGTTCGTCACAGGCGGCGCTGAGTTCAGAGCTGTTGCAGAAGAGTCTCCACACGTCTGTGGTTTTTTCCAGTGGTGCAACCGATGGCGGCGCTGCAGTGCTGTTGAAGAGCTCACTGCCGTTCACTGAGTCCTGCGGTAAAACCTCGCGCAGCGTCTTTACACACTGACCGTCCTTCAGCTCATGCTGAGACAGACTCATGTTGCCCAGCATACACACACTACAGGACGAACACACCATAAACATATAAATATATATCATGATAATATCGTGACATGATATAATATCATGATAATAACATATCGGGATTTAATAGTATTATATTGTGATATGGTATCGCGATATAATATAATATCATGATATAGTAATATAATATTGTGATAATATTGTATCGTAATATAATATCATGATAGTACTGTATAATGTTATAAAAAATATTGCAATACTATCGTATCGTGATATAATATCATGATATAATAATATAATATTGTGATAATATTGTATTACAATTTAATATAATATTGTATCGTAGTATAATATCATGATATTACTGTATCATGTTATGATAATATAATATTGTAATAGTATTGTATTATGATATAATAACAATATTTCCATGATATGGCAGCGTAATATAATAATACAATATTGTGATAATATTGTATTACGATATAATAATATAACCATGATAATATCGTATCGTAATATAATATCATGATAGTATTGTATAATGTTATAAAAAATAACGCAATACTATCGTATCGTGATATGATATAATATCGTGACAACATGGCACCATGATATAACATAATATTGTGATAATATAGCATTGTAATATAATATCATGATAATATTGTATTGTGATATAATATAACCATGATAATATCATATCGTAATATAATATCATGATATTACTGTATCATGTTATAATGAAATAATATTATCATATTATTGTTTCGCAATATAATATAATACTATGATATAATAATATAATATTGTATCGCAATATAATATCATGATATAATAATTTTACATTGTGATAATATTGTATTGTAGTATAACATCATGATATTATTGTATCATATTATGATAATATAATATTGTAATAGTATCGTATCATGATATAATAACAATATTTCCATAATATGGCATCGTAATATAATAATACAATATTGTGATAATATTGTATTACGATATAATAATTTAACCATGATAATATTGTATCGTAATATAATATTATGATAGTATTGTATAATGTTATAAAAAAAATCGCAATACTATCGTATCGTGATATGATATAATATCATGATATAATAATATAATATTGTGATAATATTGTATTACGATATAATAATATAACCATGATAATATCGCATTGTAATATAATATCATGATAGTATTGTATAATGTTATAAAAAATATCGCAATATTATCGTATCGTGATATGATATAATATAATATCGTGACAACATGGCACCGTGATATAACATAATATTGTGATAATATAGCATTGTCATATAATATCATGATAATATTGTATTGTGATATAATATAACCATGATAATATCATATCGTAATATAATATCATAACTGTATCATGTTATAATGAAATAATATTATCATATTATTGTTTCGCGATATAATATAATATTATGATATAACATTATAATATTGTGGTAATATTGTATCGTAATATAATATCATGATATAATAATTTAACATTGTGATTATATTGTATCGTAGTATATCATCATGATATTATTGTATCATATTATGATAATATAATATTGTAATAGTATCGTATCATGATATAATAACAATATTTCCATAATATGGCATCGTAATATAATATCATGAAAGTACTGTATAATGTTATAAAAAAATTGCAATACTATCATATTATGATATGATATAATATCATGATATAATATAATATTGTGATAATACTGGATTACAATATAATAATATAACCATGATAATATCGTACCGTAATATAATATGATAGTATTGTATTATGTTATAAAAAAATATCACAATACTATCGTATCATGATATGATATAATATCATGATATAATAATATAATATTGTGATAATATTGTATTACGATATAATAATATAACCATGATAATATGGTATCGTAATATAATATCATGATATTATTGTATGTTATAAAAAATAACGCAATACTATCGTATCGTGATATGATATAATATCGTGACAACATGGCACCATGATATAACATAATATTGTGATAATATAGCATTGTAATATAATATCATGATAATATTGTATTGTGATATAATATAACCATGATAATATCATATCGTAATATATCATGATATTACTGTATCATGTTATAATAATATAATATAATATAATATTGCGATAACATGGCATTGTGATATAATAACAATACTGTGATAATATGGCATCGTAATATATCATTATAATATCGTAACGTGATATAATAATATAACATAATAATATCATATCCTAATTTAATATCATGCTATTTATGTATCATGTTATGATAATATAACATCATTATACTATCTTATCGTGATATAATATAATAATGTGATAACATGGCATAGTGATATAATAACATAATATTGTGATAATATGGCATCGTAACATGATATCATGATAATATCTTATCGTAACATAATATCCTGATATAACTGTACCATGTTATAATAAAATATCAGAATACTATCGTTTCGTGATATAATATAATATCGTGATAACATGACATTGTGATATAATAACAATATTGTGGTAATATGGCATTGTAATATAATATTATGATAATATCGTATCGTGATATAATAATATAATATCGTAATACTATCGTATAGTGATGTACTAAAATAATATTGCGATAATATGACATAGTAATATCATGATAATATCGTATCGTAGGCACTTGTGAATGTGCCGATACTCACGGGAATGACGGCGGGCTGAATGCGGACACCAGCGCGCCGGTGTAGATGGACAGAATAGATATGATCACGCAGGCCAGAAACACAGACGCCAGCTTGTTGACGTATTTGACTCCCACAAACACCAGCAGGGACATGAGCAGCAAGAAGATGGAGCCGTACACACGCATGTTATTCAACATGGCCGCCGCCTCGCCGTCAGGGGTGTCGGAAACGAAGATAGCGGCGCCGGGAGCGATGTACATCTGCAGAAAACACAAACAAAACATTCAGCTTCTCATGTAGTTTTTGGGTTGTTTCTAGTCTAGTCTACAGTGCTAAGCATAAATAAATGTGTGTGTGTGTGTGTGTGTGTGGTGTGTGTAGAAAAGCAGATTCGCACCAGCAGGATCTCAATGGCTCCGAGGATGTACATGGAGCCTGCAAACGTGGTTCCCAGATAGAAGCAGGAGCCGACGGCACCACCGAACTCAGGACCCAGAGAACGAGAGATCATGAAGTACGAGCCTCCAGCTGCAGCACACACACACACACACATATGCACACACACACATATATGCACACGCGCACACACACACACATGCGCGCACATATGCATTCACGCACATATATGCACGTACACACACACACACACATATGCATTCACACATATATATGTACGCGCACACACGCACACACACATAAACACACACATATGCACGCACATACACACATACATAAACATATATGCATACACAAACACGCGTGCACACACAATTACACACACATACACACACATACATGCAAAAATAACACATACACACACACACAAACATACACAGACACACATGAATACACACACACACAAACATATACACAAACATACATAAACACACAAAGATAAATACAGACACAAACACACACAAACAAACATGCATGAATACACGCCACAACAAACACACACCACATATACACAAATACACACACACACACACACACAGACATATACACAATCATACATAAACACACACAGATATATACAGACACAAACACACACGCATGAATACACACCACAACAAACACACACCACATATACACAAATACACACACACACACACACACACACACACACACACACAATCATACATAAACACACACACAAATATATACAGACACAAACACACACGCATGAATACACACCACAATAAACACACACCACATATACACAAATATATACACACACAGACATACACACACACACACACACAGACATACAAACACACACACACACACACACAGACATATACACAATCATACATAAACACACACACAGATATATACAGACACAAACACACACAAACAAACATGCATGAAAACACACACCACAATAAACACAAATATACACACATGCACACACACAAAGACCCACGCATCCCAAATAAACAAATGCGCACATGTGCACGCGCACACACACACACACACATCCAATATAAACAAATACGCACATGTACACACATAACACACATACACAAATATGCACATGCATACAAACACACACATAAACACACACATCAACACAAATATACATTTGCACACATCAAAAACACACACAGACAAACAAGGACAGATCACAGACACACACATAGTGACACGGGAACATGCGCATGCACACACACACCCCATATACACAAATATACACAAACACACACACAACCATCACAAAAAGCACACAACATACACACAAGCACACACACACACATCAAACATGCAAACACAAAAACACACACATTCACAAATCACATATACACAAACAATCGCACACACACACATACACAAGCCCACATCACACAATCACACACACACCCCACAAGCGCACATCACACACGCACACACATACATACCAACAGGTGTGTGTTAGTCACTATGTTAACTCTACAACAGCAGGAGAGAGAGCGTCAACAAACCGCACAACATCACAACACAACACACACTACACTACAGCTTCTGCTCGATACAGGAGAGACGGCTTACCTGGAACCACTCCATTAGTGGCGATGGCACTCATAGATATTGCAGTCAGCAGTGTCTGAACACACACACACACACACACACACAATCAATATTTAAAGCTTTTTTAGAAAGTAAAAATGCAGAGTTGTGTGTGTGTGTGTGTCTGTATGTGAGTGTGTGCATCTATGTGTGTGTGTGACTCACGCAGCAGCAGCAGATGAAGACGATACACAGCGCCTGCAGGACTCCAGCCGTCCCCACGACCCAGGTCAGCCGGAGGAACAGAATCACCCCGAAGATGTTCTGCAGACACGGCAGGTACACACCCATGAACGTGCCCATCTGAGGAGACTGAACACACACACACACACACACGCGCGCGCGCGCGCGCGCGGGGGGAAACGGTCAGTCACGCAGGCCTCTGATCTGTGTGTGTGAGACTGAGTGAGGTGTCTTTCTCTCTCTGTGTATGTGTGTGTCCACGTGTCTGTGTGTGTATCTGTATTTGTGTCTGTGTGTGTCTCTTTCTCTGAATGTGTGTGTATGTGTGTGTCTGTGTGTGTGTGTGTGTGTCTGTTTTTGTGTCTGTGTGTGTCTCTTTCTCTGAATGTCTGTGTATGTGTGTGTCTGTGTGTGTGTGTATCTGTTTTTGTGTGTGTGTGTGTCTCTTTCTCTGAATGTGTGTGTGTGTGTGTATCTGTATTTGTGTCTATGTGTGTCTCTTTTTCTGAATGTGTGCGTATGTGTGTGTGTCCACTCTGTGTGTTTGTGCGTCTGTGTGTATCTGTATTTGTGTCTGTGTGTGTCTCTTTCTCTGAATGTGTGTGTGTGTGTGTGTGTGTGTCTGTGTGTGTGTGTGTATCTGTATTTGTGTCTATGTGTGTCTCTTTCTCTGAATGTGTGTGTGTGTGTGTGTCCACTCTGTGTGTTTGTGTGTCTGTGTGTGTCTCTTTCTCTGAATGTGTGTGTATGTGTGTGTTTGTGTGTGTGTATCTGTATTTGTATTTGTGTCTGTGTGTGTCTCTCTCTGAATGTGTGTGTTTGTGTGTCTGTGTGTGTCTTTCTCTGAATGTGTGTGTCCACTCAGTGTGTTTGTTTGTGTGTCTGTGTATCTGTATTTGTGTCTTTGTGTGTCTCTTTCTCTGAATGTGTGTGTATGTGTCTGTATATGTGTGAGTGTGTGTGTGTGTGTGTGTGTATGCATGTCTGTCTGTCTGTGTGTGTCTCTCTTTCTCTGAATGTGTGTCTGTGTGTGTTTGTGTGTGTCTCCAGGTAAGTATTTGTTGTGTGTCTTTGTATCTGTGTGTGTTTGTGTGTCTGTGTGTGTGTGTGTGTGTGTCTCTTTCTCTGAAAGTAAGTGTCTGTGTCTGTCTGTGTGTGTGTGTATGTGTGTGTGTGTGTGTCTTTCTCTGAATGTGTGAGTTTATGTGTGTATGTGTGTGTGTGTGTGTGTGTGTGTGTATGTGTGTCTCTGTGTGTGAGTCTCTTTCTCTTTGTGTGTGTATGTACGTCTGTGTGCATGTGTGTGTCCCCGGCTGAGTATTTGTTGTGTGTGTCTTTGTCTCTGTTTGTGTGTCTGTGTTTGTGTTTATGCATGCATGTCTATCCGAGTGTGTGTATGTGTGTGTCTATGTGTGTATCTGCATGTGTGTGTGTGTGTCTCTTTCTCTGAATGTGTGTCTGTGTGTGCATGTACGTCTGTGTGCGTGTGTATGTATGTGTGCACATGCGTGTTTGTGTGTCTTTCTCTGAATGTGTGTGTCTATGTGTATGTGTGTATGTGTGTGTCTGTGTGCGAGTCTCTTTCTCTGTGTGTCTCTGTGTGTATGTACGTCTGTGTGCATGTGTGTGTCTGTGTCTGTGTGCCTCTCTCTCTGACTGTGTGTATGTACGTCTGTGTGTATGTATGTCTGTGTGTGTGCGTGTCTTTCATTGAATGTGATTATGTATGTCAGTGTGTGTGTGTGTGTGTGTGTGTTCACCTTGCTGGGTTTGCGTTTCTCCCCGATGCTCTCTGCCTCCTCGTGCTCTTTCGCTCCCTGTGTGAGGTTTGTGTAGTTCGCCAGACGATTGAGCAGAGACGACACTTTAGGACGAGTGTCCATCTCCTCCTGCACACACACACACACACACACACACACATACACCTTTCATCATTGCTAGAGAATGACTTCATAAACAGGATAATGGTCACCTCAGGCCTTATTTCCCTCTAAAGACAACATTACAGCCTTAAAATAACAAGTATAAAATAATGACAACAAAATAATCATCATAAATAATACAGGAAAATGTTCAAACAGGTTTTAATAATGTAAACATATTATTAAAATGCTCTTTTTTTTAATTGTGACTAAGTTAAATTCACTAGTACAGCTGTAAATGTGCATTTTAACAGGTTTTGTATTCAATACTTTTATTTTTTTAACAATTTTACTAAATTAAATACAGCCATGAACTCTTTTAACATGCTTAATTGTGATGCAAATCTTGGTCGCTCTGTTGTCTTGATGTAAGATGTGATGAAATAGTTTTAACAGGCTCATGGTAAAGAGATTGAGATGCAGCGTAATGAAACAGCGAGCGCTCAAACCTCAAACAGAGCCAGATTCCTGTCGTAGAAATCATCGTCATCCATAGCGTGAGAGTTATTGATGTAGACGCTGGACAGCTTCACTCCACCATCACCTGATATATACACACACACACACACATATATAAGAAGACACAAACACATACAAACATGTGCACATACACACACACACACGAAAACATAAACACATACAAACAAATGAACACGCACGTTCACATATGCACACACATAAAAAACACAAACACGTGCACATGCATACACAAACACACACAAAAACACAAACACATGCCTATACACATACCCACAAACACGAAAACACATAGACATGAACACACACACACACACACACACAGGTATGCACACGTACGAAAACACGAACAAGAGAGCATACACATGCACACACACACACACGCAAACACACATATGCGAAAACACAAACAAGAGAGCATACACATGCACACACACACACATACACGCAAACACACACATGCGAAAACCCAAACACGTACACACATACAAACACATGAACACGCACGTGCACATATGCACACACAGACAAACACATGCACACAAAACACACACAGATATGCCCACACACACACACAAATACACATGCACACACACAAAAACACATGCACACACACAAAAACACAAACATGAACACACACGTGCAGACACACACAAAAACAAATACACGTGAACACACGAAAACACATGCACACACACACACACAAATGCATACGCATGAACACACGTGCACACACACACACAAATACATGTGCACACACACACGAAAACACATGCACACAAACAAAAATGCATGCACATGAACACACATGCACACACACAAAAACACAAACATGAACACACACGTGCAGACACACACAAAAACAAATACACGTGAACACACGAAAACACATGCACACACACACACAAATGCATACGCATGAACACACGTGCACACACACACACACACAAATACATGTGCACACACACACGAAAACACATGCACACAAACAAAAATGCATGCACATGAACACACATGCACACACACAAAAACACAAACATGAACACACATGCACATACACACACACACACACACACACACACACACACAAACAAATACATGTGCACACACAAGAAAACACATGCACACACACAAAAATGCATACGCATGAACACACATGCACACACATGATCACACGTGCACATACACACATACAAACACACACGTACACACAAAAAATGCATAAGCATGAACACACATGCACACACAAAAACACAAACATGAACACACACGTGTAAATGCACACACAAACACACATGTACACACACAAAAATGCATGCGCATGAACACACATGCACGCACACACACAGATATGCACAGCCACAAACACAAACATGAACACACACATGCACATACACACACAACACGCACGAAAACACACATGAACACACACACAGATATGCACACACAAAACATGCACAACATGTACACATGTGCACAGACACATACACATGAACACACACGTGCACACACAAACATATGCGCACACACACAAAAACAAACACATGAACACACACATACACAAACACACACACACACACACAAAGATATGCACACACAAAAAAACACATACACATAAACACACACGAAACACATACACATGAACACACACGAAACACCTACACATGAACACACATGCATGCACAAACACACACAGAATCGCACACACACGAAAACACCCACATGAACACATACATGCACAGACATGCGTACACTCAAAAACATAAACGTCATGCACACACACAATCAACAAAATACATGCACAAAAACAAACATGCACAAATACATACACAAGCATACTCACACACACACACACACACACACACACATACAAGTTTATTGGTCAGTATAAGTGTTTGAGAAACCTGTCAGGAAACAATCAGTCATTATACACTGTTATAAACGATAGTCATTATAAATGTGTATTTCAGTCCAGCAGATGTGGACGCATCTCAGTCTTATGTTGGATCACACGACAATAAAGTGCGTCACCAGAAGAAAATAGTCAGCACACACACTCTCACTTCCCCAACACACACACATATATGAAATTTCTGCCTTGCAACACACTTTAACATAACGACACACTCTGTGCAAACACACAGTCCATAACACACAGCGGTACATCTGCATCTCTGAGACAAACCTTCTGCCATTAAAAAACAAAACATTTAACGAAACAGTTCTGAATAACATAAAAATAAAATTAATATAATATAATATCATAAATTAAAAAAATAAAATTAATATAATATAATAATAAATAATTTTTTATAATATAATAAAAAATAAATATAATATATATATATATATATAATATTATATATATATATATATATATATATATATATATATATATATATATATAAATAATAATAAATAAAATAATATAATATATATAATATATATTTATATATAAATTTTTATATATTATATTTATATAATAATTTTAATATAATATAATATATATAATATAATAATGAATAAATATAATATATATATATAATATATTATATATATAATAAAATAGAATATATATATATATATATATATATATATATATATATAAATATAAATAATATATAATTATATATTAATTTTTATATATATATTTATATATTATATTTATATAATAATTTTAATATAATATTATATATATATAATATAATAATAAATAAATATAATATATATAACATAATTGTAAATATGAACTTAAAGACTCCACTAGAGTTATTCTTGACTGTCTCTGCTTCCTGAAATACACATTCAGCTTCAACTATCATCTAATAACATCTTCTGTGTGTGTGTGTGTGTGTGTGTGTGTGTGTGTGTGTGTGTGTGTGTGTGTGTGTGTGTGTGTGTGTGTGTGTGTGTGTAATAATCTGCAGGTTTCACCAAGTCAAACCTGTGTGTGTGTGTGTGTGTTTACTAGGGTTGCACAATATATGGTTTAAGCATGGATATGGCAGTCTCTTCATTCACAATAGTCATACATCGCAGGATATGTGCAATGTAGAGTTTGTATTAAAATTGATCATGTGCACGTGTTTTTGATGCCTGTGATTAAAAAATGATGTTAAAAGCATCAGGTATAAGGAATCGTACTACTTGTGACTTTAACTATGATTATTTTTATTGAATTATTTTTGTGTTTATCATTCAGTTACTGAACTTAAATACTGTGAGACTCGGGACATAATAAACATGTATTTTTGTTGTATATTTTTCTTGACTTTATTTTCAAATCATTTCGCATGAAAATACTCACAACACATGCACATACAGAAATGACCTGCAAATATCACAGAACAACTGCGGAAATATGTCGGGGAAATTTACTAATTAGATTTATTGGATTTATGGAGATGCACTCCCACTGCAGAATCATCATCTAACATTATGAGTTATTGAGGGCTCTATTTTAATGATCTAGGTGGAAAGTCTAAAGCTTTCATGGTGCAAAAGCATTAAGGGCATGGCTCACGCCCCATTCACACGGGACTACAGCGTCAACGCTTGACTGAAGGCGTGTCTGAAGTTGGGGCTGACGCGATCGTCATAGCAGCGTCAGCCAATGAAATTCAGTCAGCAAAAGGCCACTGTCTAGCTGTGTATTTGCATACAGCGATCTGATTGGTTGACGCTTCCACAATGCAGTTCGGCAACGACTGACGTCACCCATTCAAAGTGAATGGGAAGCATTGACGCTGACGCCCCGTGTGAATGGGGCGTCGGGGTTTCTGCAGGTTTCACCAAGTCAAATTTTAAGACTTTTTAAAGACTATATGAATAAAATTTCCGACTTTCAGAGGGCAAAATGCTAAGTATTTTTGTAATGGCCAGTGGATTTTTTTCTTACTTGCCCCATTAAAATAAAAGTTCAGTTATTTCTTAGCTACACATTTTAAATAATGTGTCAAAGAAGCAAACTCTAGTTAAATGCATCATTTTTATTACCATTCATTCATTCATTTTCTCTTCGGCTTAATCCCTTTAATAATCAGGGGTCGCCACGGCAGAATGAACCATCATTTTTTAACACCATAACTTTTTTTTTTTTTTTAAAGACAAGTTTTAAAAAATATAATAAACTAAATTTTATCCACAACATACATTTATGGACAAATACACGAAGAACTTTTAAAGAAATGTTATTGTAAGGAGGTAAAGAAGATAATTAAACCATATTGGTAAATTTCAGAGGGATTGTTTGTTGTATTGATTGGGTAGCTTTACACAGAAAAAGACAAATTAAGACCTGCTTAAAAGTATTTAAGACCTGCAATACCATATTTCAGTGAATTTAAAACTTTAAGGCATAATCTTTTTGAAATTTAAGACATTTTAAGACCCAGCGGGCACCATGCTGTCTGAATCCACTTTTACTATATTAAAGATGGATAAATCCGCTCTGCACCTGGCGCATGGTCTAACAGGGCTGTGCTGATTCTCTTAATGAGTTCTGGGTGTGTTTTGAGCATATCGTGCATTAACCAATCAGAGTCTCGTCTCTCATTCCCTTTAAGAGTAAGTTGCGTCGCTCCATGGTGCATTTAATATTTACATGGTGGCTTTGCGAGAAAACAGTTGAACAGAGCATCTGCAGCGCGAGGATAAAGAACGAGCCTCCTCCATTCAGCCTCTTTACTTTACTCCTTTACTTTACTCCTTTACTTTGGTGGAGTGAGGAAACGGTGGAAACATCCATCAGCCCACATGTTTAATCTCCTTTGTTAAGAGCAGAGATTTTTGTCTGAACTATTTCTAGATTCAGTTCTGATCTCCAGCAGAGGAATAAATAAACAATAATAATGAAGTGTGGTCAGAAGACTGAGTTATATCCAAACACACGTCCTGTTCTTATCCACATATGCTGATGCAGACCTCTCCAAAACCCCACAGCTGGACACATCTACACTTGTGTTTATTAAAGCAGATATAAATCTGCAGATAATCAATAATACTGCTAATAATGATCACATTATGCACACATTATAACACCTCTGAAGCGACGCCGACGGATCCACAATGCAGTTCGGCAATGCCTGACATCACCCATTCAAAGTGAATGGGAAGCGTTGAAGCTGACGCCCAGTGTGAATGGCACATAACTATAGCCAAGGTAAGCCACTCACTCCCTTTTGCACTCTCACACACACACACACACGCACTGTTATTGCGTCACTGCATTCTTCCCAGAGGTGTGCCGTTCAGGTATAAAGCTTTTGAAATGAGAAGATTTCTGCGTGTGTGTGTGTGTTTGTGTGTGTGTGTGTGTGTGTGAGTGTGTTAAGGCGTTTGTGTGAAGGGTATTTCCCCTTTTAGATGATGATGTTGCAGACTCTGAGTCACACCCTCACAGCCGAACACTGCGCTGCACTGACTAGCACTTACAGTAATTAAAATAGATTCTGAGACTGAACTACAACTGCCAGACAGAAACCTTTCAGCTAAAAAAGATGGTAAAAATACAACTGAATGAAGGCAAAACTAAAAAACATACGAGGTTAGTGTGTAAAACTGTGTGCATTAATTATGGAAGTTAGTTTTATTTTAGTTGTTTATGCATACTTGTGTCATTGAGCATTCTCATTAGGCTGGCTTGTGTAGCAAGCCAGACTATTGTTATCCTATTTTTCTTCTGAGACTAAAAATTAAACTCTATCTCCTCCTAGAGCTTTCAAGCTATGACCACCAAACTCACACCAGACCTCCAAACTTGTCTGACTCGGGTTGCTATATCTTTTCCGACTGATCCGACTTTTGGTTTTCCGAAAAACGTCCCGGGACCGTCTGAAAAATCCCATTGACTTAACATTGGACCAAACTTTGTGACCTCATAAGTCTGCATCAGACTGTCCTACAGGCTTCTAACTGGGCTCATTTAACTCAGACTATCTAACTGCCAATAACTGATGAGCTTTAACTTTCTGGCCACACCCTAGCAACCACTTTTGGGACCCTAGAAACTGTCCCATAGACTTCCACTGCAAAAAACTCTCATTGACTTTACATTGGGTCAAACTTTGTGAGCTCATAACTCTACATCAGACTGTCGCACAGACTTCTAACTGGGCTCATTTAACTCAGACTACCAAACTACCAATAACTGATGAGCTTTTAACTTTTTAGCCACACCCCTAACAACCAGATATGGTACCCTAGCAACGGTCCCATAGACCTCCATTATAGAGGTTCAGATTGATATTGTCATGCTGCAGTGTGATAGAGACATGTGTGTTGCTTTTAACTGTTCATACTGGCAAGAAGCTTTGATACATCATCAGTCAACAAAACAGACTAACCTAGCAACGATATAACAGCAGCTATATCTCAGTATCAGAAAATCGTAGAGAAGCGGGGGTTGGCTTGTTTGACTTATGCCAGCACACCATCCATCCATCCATCCATCCATCCATCCCTCTATCTATCTATCTATCTATCTATCTATCTATCTATCTATCTATCTATCTATCTATCTATCTATCTTTTCATACTTTTTAAAACTGTTTAAAATAAATAAACTATTACCGTCAGGCTTTCACAAGCCAGCCTCAAAGTTTGTTCTCAAACTTTAAGAATCTAGTTACTATTACTTCAATAACAATATGAGAGTATCCTGGTTCAGATCATAGTAGGGTGTATCACTGTATGTTTAGTTGGGTTTTAATACCATTACATGCATAATATATACAAATACGAGTGAGGGAATAAGTATTGAACACATCAGAAAACAGAGAGTGTCAAAATCTTGATAATCTGTGGGCCTCGTCTATCAAATCTGAGCTTTATTCTGTATTCTCTATTGGATTCGGCTCAGGTGATTGGCTGGGCCATTCTACAGGTTGGTTTTCTTTCTCTGAAAGCATCTGAGAGTCTCTTTGGCTGTGTTTTGGTTCATTATCTTGCTGAAATGGTTTCATCTTCATCCTCTGCTGATGTAGATGTTAAACTGAAGCAGCTGATGTTCATTTACACTGAGGAAGGACAGACGGTTACTCAAGACCGACTGAGAGATTTCAGCTGCTGTCTGGGCTTTCACTGCTAAACTACACCTCCCTTTCTTCATGTGTTCAATACTTTTGCCCTGCATCATTTCATTTAACTACACAGAAGGTCATTTGTAAACTAATTAGTTTTGTTTTATTTGCATATCTGGATTTCTTTGGGTGTCGCCAACATCCAGGGAAAATTTCAAGTCAACAGCACCTTTAGAAATTTCCCCTGCTGCATATACAGCGTATAATCAATATGAACTAAATAAATATGAACACTCTATTCTATCAGCAGAAATGCCTGCAGTAGGTGCGTCTCACCTTGTTCGTGGCCGCGGTCCGGTGTTTCAGCCCCTGTGGAGGTGTTGAAGGCCCCAGATGCCTCGCTGACGCTCTCTCTGGAGCCGAAGCGGACCCTGGCATTGGAGCGGCCGCTGATGTCCGGCGACGTGTCCGGCAGATCCTCCGCTTTGGTTGGGGTCACGGTAAAGCGCACGGAGGAGGCCATGGCAGCGTCCCGCACCGCCGGCTGCTGGGAGTCCATCAGGACGGAGTCCCCGGGGGTCACTCAGCTGACGACGCGTGCAGCACACACACACAACATCATTCTACTATCAGATGATGCACGAAAACAACCAAAACACACTCCTATCAGCTTAACAGAGCACCACTAATTGAACAATACGAGGAATCTGTGCGTTCAGTGTACGAGTGTGAATCCCTAAAAGAGCTCGTTTTTGCTCAGATCAGCGCTTGAATCTGCTGCGTCAGCGCTTTATGGCTCTGTGGGACATCATCTGACAGTGTGTGACAAATTAACACTGCTCTTCTACTCTTATTCAACATAAAGCACGCTTTGTTTATACAGAACGCTGTCGTGAGAAACAACGGTGGATGATGGATCAAGTGTGTGTGTGTGTGTGTGTGTGTGTGTGAGAGAGAGAGAGAGGGAGGTAGGGGAGAAAAAGAGAAACAGAACAAAATGGAGTTAAAACATGACGCAAAATACTGAACCTAAAAACTGGTTCTAGCTGGTCTAAAGCAAAAATAGGAGAATCATAACACACGGATGACCTCACAAGTAACATCTCAACAGTGTTCAGCCAGAGTCAGAAAAAAACAACAAGCAAAAACAAAAGCACAGATGCATATAATATGTATTAGTGCAGGGGTTCCCAAACTTTTCAGCCCGCGACCCCCAAAATAACAATTCCAGTGACTCGCGACCCCCAATATCCTCTGAGGTGGTTATAAATACAGAAACCTTGCATGCAATGACGCAGACACACCAATTAAATTTGTGTCAGTGCTTTAAATGTGCCAGAAAGTATAACCTGATGTTATAAAATCAAAATGCATCTGACGCTATTGCTGCCTTTAATATAATGTAATTACCCCAGGGGGCGCAATCCAATAGAACTAGTAACTATATAGTATATAGTAACTATAAACGACTATTTTTATTTTCAGTATAGTTATGGATAAAATATATTAATTCTTATGGTTTAATAAAAATAAATAGATTTTTGGAAATCACCAGGCGACCCCCCTTCATTGCCCCGCGACCCTTCGGGGGGTCCCGACGCCCACTTTGGGAACCACTGTACTACACTACCGTATTTCAATACTGGTCATATGGTGGTACTTGGAGGGACTATTTTTTCTGAAGTGGTACTTGATGAAAAAAGTTTGAGAACCACTGTTTTATACAGTATGGAATCCAATGATCTCTTACTTTGAAAAGGGCTTAACACTTTCCCCAAACTAAAACTAAGAGGGGAATTAAAAGGTCTATGCTTAAAAGTATAACGCAATCAAACTCAATGGGCAAACATTGATATTAAAAACTTCCTCACTGAAATAAAACAAATACATTCTTTATCAAATCTTTGTATGTATTATTTCACCTTGTTCTTCCTTCAATAATATATATATATATATATATATATATATATATATATATATATATATATATATATATATATATATTTATATATATATATATATATATATATATATATATATATATATATATATATATATATATATATATATATACAGTTGAAGTCAGAATTATTCGCCCCCTTTTGATTTTTTTTTCTTTTAAATATTTCCCAAATGATTTTTAACAGAGCAAGGAAATGTTCACAGTATGTCTGATAATATTTTTTCTTCTGGAGAAAGTCTTATTTGTTTTATTTCAGCTAGAATAAAAGCAGTTTTTAATTTTTTAAACACAATTTTTTAGGTCAATATTATTAGCCCCTTTAAGCTATATTTGTTTCTGATAGTCTACAGAACAAACCATCGTTATACAATAACTTGCCTAATTACCCTAACCTGCCTTGTCCACCTTATTACCCTAGTGAAGCCTTTAAATGTCACTTTAAGCTGTATAGAAGTGTCTTGAAGAATATTTAGTCTAATATTATTTACTGTCATCATGACAAAGAGAAAATAAATCAGTTATTAGAGATGAGTTATTAACACTATTATGATTAGAAATGTGTTGAAACAATCTTCCCTCCTTTAAACAGAATTTGGGGAAAAAATAAACAGGGGTAATAATAATTCAGGGGGGCTAATAATTCTGACTTCAACTGTATATACATGTATGTCTATATGCATGTACAGTGCTCAGCATATATAAGCACACCCCTCACAGATCTCTCATTCAAATTCATATGTTTAGCAGGAAGCTCTACAATATTATATTTGTGCAAATACAACATTAGTTAGTACTGAAGCTAAATCTGGAGCTCATCTAACCAAATAACTTACAATAATGTTCCAAAAACTAGTACAGCCAAATTTATGTCATAGAAAATTATTAAATACAAATTTAATAAAGAGGAAAAAAATCAAGACAAGCAAAAAAAAAAATTATAAAAGTTAAGTTGAAATTGTGTAGTTTGTATTTATTTTTGCAATATTTAGCCGGTATTTAATTGTATTATCTTTCAATTTCTAAACATGTTTGGTAACAAATATTATTGTGATGAATTCATCGGTTTAATAAAAAATATTACTTTTCAAAATGGGCTGTACTCAATTATGCTGAACACCAGGGGCAGATTTAACCATAAAGCAAGGTAAGCGGCCGCTTAGGGCCCCCAATAAATATCAAGAAGTATAAATTATACCCATGATCAATATATAACATCATTTTCTGCCATATTTTGTATGGTGAGAGTTAAAAAAAATACAATTTTAACGTAATTAAATATTATTATAATAATGTAATGTTATGTCATAATAGCAATATTAAATTTATATATATATATATATATCATGGAGCAGTTTAGTAGTAAATTTCATAAAAAAAAATTCTTTATTATGTTACAATTTTTTATTCATTTTATGAAAACTAATAATATAAAAAGTAGAGACTTAATTATTTTAAAATGTCAAAAAAAACAGCAATATAAATAAAATTAAATAAAAGTGGAAAGGGTGCATTTCAGGACTTGAACCCTATAGCTGGAATTGCTTGGGGGACAAAATCACTAATTCAGCCCCTGCTGAGCACTGTATATATGTATATAACAGCACAGTGTGTGTGTATGTGTGTGTGTGTGTTTTTATATATATATATATATATATATATATATATATATATATATAGATATATATATATATATATAGATATATATTTCCCAGAAATGGGTTGCAGCTGGAAGGACATACACTGCATAAAACATATGCTGGATAAGTTGGCGGTTCATTCCGCTGTGGTGACCCCTGATTAATAAAGGGACTAAGCCGAAAAGAAAATGAATGAATGAATATGTGTACATATATGTGTGAGTGTGTGTATGTAATATGTATCCATGTATGTATATGTTTGTCACTGAATAACAACTAGCTGGATTATGGTAGCATTATACCAGCTAGCTGCCCAAATTGCCATCTTTCTAGCCATCGCACCCTCAGAAACCTTCACAATCTAGTGAGCAGCCTAGCTAGACAGCACTTGTCAAACCCTAATGAGCTGTCTTCATGGGTACATAATGGACAGTTACAGTACTAGCATGCTAAGTGATAATACCATGACACATTTAAGGCACGAAAGCCCTGCCTGGCTGGTGTGCTGTCTATATAGGGTGTTCGGTAGGGTTTGCGACACAGACCAACCGTTGTTTCCTGCGACACTTTCAGTGAGGGAATACAAACAGCACCTGAGCGCCTCCATTAAGCCAATTATAAGCAGATCACAGACACACACACACAGCTCACACCGGCTCATAATGACACAATGTCCACCCATAAAGCGACTTAAACTCTTCATACACAAGTAATGAAGCGAAAGTAATACAGCATCACTCTTTCGCGCTGTTTGAGGCATAAACGCAGAGCCGCATTAACAGTCTCGTTACTCACTTCCGATCAGCAGAATCGCTTCATTTCAGGCTCCAGTCGATCTCTAGTGTGTTGTCGGCGGTCACGGGCTCGATAAACACCGGTCATCACGCGAATACACCCGGTGTGTTTATCGCTCCGGTTTCAGATCATCAAATCAGCACGTTTGACTGACTACTGGCGTAAAGCGCGCTCCCGAGAGGCACGCTGCTCGGCGCCATGACGCATGCGCGAAGGCTGCGCTGTAGGGAAATGTAGTTCTCAGCGTCATACTTCCATTATTAAAAAATAAATACAAGTAAAAAATAAATACACATTTTTTTTAATCTTTCTATTTTAGATCATGTATTAAATAACCACAAAACACAAAAGTATCACACTTTCAGCCATTTAATTTTATTTTCCATCGGCTCCACATAAAACACATTGAGCAAACAATGGAGCCATGCTTTTGATAATCCCAAATCATATTATTGTATTTAAAAAAAAGAGTGTAAAATAATGTTGAGCACTCTTGATGGTCATGTGAAAACAGAAAACATACATCACTCTTTTGTACAAAAATAAAAACAATGATAATAAAGTGTGAGTGACTTGAGTCCAGTGTTATTGAGTGTGTGTGTGTGTGTGTGTGTGTGTGTGTGTGTGTGTGTGTGTGTTTAGAGCACAGGCCGGGGCTGTTGCGTCAGCAGGAGTCCGAATCTCTTCTTGATGGTCACTCGGTGCCTGGAGAACTTGTCGTCGGGTGAGAATCGGGCCGGATGAGCCGAGCTGGTGGGCTGACCACTGGGGTCCACTTTCTGCACACACAAACAATACAATCAGCCATGCAAATACGCTAATCTACCTTTCATGTGATGGGGAAACTACCACAACTACTACTACGGCAATTGTATTGTTGTGAAGCGGTACAATCAAATTCAATTACTGTTGAAATTGCAAATTGTTTTGTAGATGCAGAATTAAGCCTCATCATGCACACCGGCGTGACGTCTATCATTTAAATTTAATCGACAGTGTTTTGAGATGTTTTTCAGCTTTCACTCAAGCAATTTCCACTGTCAATGAAGCGATGAACGTGCAAAAATCACTCCCTGGCGTTACATGTCATTTATGAAAAGCTGAATTACCTCAACAGGGCCTGAGTGTGTACTTTTCGCGAGCGGATTTGCAACGGGGGCGGGCGGAGGATCGCGATGCCGGTGTTGTCTATCGGACGAACCGTACGTAATACGTACATAGCAGAGCTTGCAAACTGTGTTTTTTTTTTTGTCGACAACACGAACGTTGTCAACATAACTCACTGGAAATCCAAAATGCTTCCACACCGGCGACTTCATTGAAAGAGGAGAGGGTTTAAGCTCTGTCGACGGGTCTCCTGCTTCTGCAGTTTAACAAGCACTTCAACAAGCCTGTTTTTTTCCCGCTTGGCAAGCCAAGCTGACGTGACATGGGGGCGTGGCAGCATCGACGATTCTATTTTTTGATTCGATAATCGAAATGGAGCATAAATTTCGATCGATTTTGATTAAAAATCGAAATCGTGACACCCCTAATATATTTTATATACATGGCGGATTCCAGCATTATGGACGTGACATTTGCAGTGAAAATTTAAAACAAACGTACAGAGAAAGTAAACGTTAACATTATATTGAAACATCTGTTTATATTTTCCAAAACAACAAACCACAGAGTTATGGAATCAAAAAATTTCAATGTAAACATTTTTTTGTTATTATTTAAATAAGGAAAATAAAGATGCGTTATGGATGTGACAACAAAAGTCTGCGAGTTTACAGTATACAACATATTTTGTAGAAATTCTGTGAATTAAACCGCACAACCCAAAATAAACAATGCTCATCAAAATGATAAGAGCTGGCTTTTTATAAAACAAAAAATGTTTGATTTTATTTTATTTTGACATTTTTGCATTTTTGAGGGAAAAGCTTTGTTATGGATGTGACGGATGTGAAAATGTCATTTGTGTGACTTTGGTCAATCAAATATAATAGTTTGAAAACATTGACAGATTTATTTTTAAGTATTTTTAAAATTACTGTACAATTAAACAATTACAATTACAATTTTACAATTAAAGTGTAAAAACACTTACCTATGCAAAAAGATGTAGAAATGGTTTCGCTATTTTGGTGAAAACATTTTTCTTTTCATGGCAAGGTTGACATTTGTAGGGAAATGCTCAAATATATATATATATATATATATATATATATATATATATATATATATATATATATATATATATATATATAAATATATGAAAGTGAAACTCGACAATTTTAGGTAATGCTTTTATCCCTGGCATTTTGTGCATCAGTGTGCATGCTCACATTAGCGCACTCGGTTTAATAACAAGGTGTTAAATGTAGGCGATCATTTTAACGGTATGCATAAACATTTACTCTAATATTGTTTTCAAGTTGGTGTTTCAAAAAGGTGACCCCCAGAGGGCTAGAAGGGGAGCGCTATCAGGAAAAAAATCATCATTATTAGTACTATAATTTAGAAATGCTATTTTTAAATATAAAAAAAAAAACAATACAACTAATTAATAACAGAATCCAAATTACAGTGTTTAAGTAAATGAAAACGAGAGCTATGATGAGCCTGACAAACTAAAAATCTACCAACAATATCAACATTTCTTAAATTATATTTTAGATCTATTTGAACATTTAACATGATTTTTCTTTGAATAAGAAAATTACATATAACTCACGCAATGATGATAATGAGCACTTCCACATTAAAATAGTGATTAACAGTAAATACTAAACTGTTTTTGAAAAACACAAAAGTACTTTAATCTGTTTTGGTGTTTCAACAATTGCTAGAATAACACAGCAACTTTAGTACTATTAACAAATCACCAAACACTTTACTTTTCTACAACTATAAGGTATATTATACCACAATACAGCACAGTTTACTGTAGTAAAAACTAAAATGTACTAAAGTATTTTTTTGTTTATCTACAGCTAATACTACAGTATTCTTTAGCACTTGTTAAAGTGTTGTAAATCAATACTGCAATACATGCAGTGACATACACTGAACTACAGTATGCTACACCACAGTGTTTTCTTTTACTATAGTAACGCTATAGAGTAGCATTGAGGTAATCTTGGATTTATATTCGCACATTCAGTCTTTCTCTTTAATAATATACCTTCAGAAAAGTATTATTAGCCAATTCTAAATAGTTAAATCATATTATCATACAAAGATTATCTAAGTACAGCCCTGTTTACAGTCTAACAGATGGTGCTAATGTTGTTTACAGACTCAATATTCAAAGTAGTGTGGTAGACAACATGGGACTGTTCAACAATGAACGAATGTGCGAATATAAATCCAACTCTACCTCAATTACAGTAATAATCGATGTAGCTACCATATATGACCAGATTAAATAACCAGCATTGCTTTGTGACGCGTGCTTTTAGCCAAAACGCCGAGATTAAACAACAAATCCTCACCTTCAGAGTGTAAACCCTCTCGCCATTCTCATTGAGGTAAAACTGCAGGAACATGACGAACTCTCACGGATTGATTTCGACGATTTCTGAAGAGAAAACAGCTTTTACGATCAGAGGGCTGCTGCGGTGCAAGGCAACACGTGTGCAACTGACCGAGAGCAAAGCGGATGTGCGGAGCGGGACGCAAGGCAGGATGGGAAATGGAGTTTTCAAAAATCACGCGTAGGAGAGAGCGCGCCACCTAGTGTAGAACATAATAAAAGATTGATGTTAACATTAATAAAACCACAAAAACAAGCACTTATTTCAGTTGATTATAATATGTAATAGATAATAACCCATATAATCAGTCAGTGTTGTGAATATAGCAGTATTGATAGGTTTGTTTTTGTTTGTTTTTGAAAGTGCGCAGTTCAAATTCAGCATTCTGCATTGAGCGACTGCCTCAGGTGTGTTGGAGCTTCTTACTCACATTCACAAATGGATGTTTTATTTGATGATCAGACATTATAAGGATAGAAACACTTGAATTTTAGCTTTTTGATTAAATTATTGTCTGATAAAATTAGCAATATTGACGCTCCAGTGTCAGGGGCAGTAGATTTACAGTGTTCAGCATAATTGAGAACAGCCCATTTTGAAAATGAGCATTTTCCTCCATTTCTCAGTGAATTTAGGCGATGTGTTTTGGTGCATTTAAACAAAACTGATTTATTAAACAGCTTTATTTATTAAAATAATATTTTAGTCACCAAACATATTCAGAAATTAAAAGATAATACAATTAAATGCAAGCTAAATACTGCAAATATATTACAACCAACAAAATGTCAACTAAATTTTTACCTTTTTTGCTTCTCTTGATTTTTCCTCTTTTTTTTAAATTTGTATTTAATATTTTTCTATAACATAAATGTGGCTGTACCAGTTTTTGGAGCGTTATTATAAGTTATTTGGTCAGATAAGCTCCAGATTTGGCTTCAGTATGGACTAATCTAATGTATATGCACAAATATAATATTGTAAAGCTTCCTATCAAACATGAATTTAAAAGAGAGATGCGTGAGGGGTGTGCTTATATATGCTGAGCACTGTACATTGTAATGTTTTCTTAAGCAAATAATTAAATAGATTTACTGATAGTACAAATGATTAGTGATTTGGTGATTTGTTTATAATGCATACGCATATTTGTTTTGTATGTTTGAAAAGAAAATGTTCTAACCTTTTTATATATGATTTTTTGTTTCTTTCATGTATTTACAAGTTTAACATGTAATCTGCAGGTCTTCAATACAAGAACACTGAGCAATCCTGACACTGTCCTGACTTGCACTTCAATGCATACAGGTATTTGATGTCTGGATTATCTTCATTCTGTTCAGGATGCATATTCATTCCTTTTGGTGTTTGTTGCGTTATTTTACCCGTTTGTGGTTTTTCTGTACTGTTAGACTATTTCAGCCACTGATCTACAGTGGACGTCGGAATTATTAGCCCGCCTGTTTATTTTTTCCCCAATTTCTGTTTAATAGAGAGCAGATTTCTCCAGCACATTTCTAATCATAATAGTGTTAATAACTCATCTCTAATAACTGATTTATTTTCTCTTTGTCATGATGACAGTAAATAATATTAGACTAGATATTCTTCAAGACACTTCTATACAGCTTAAAGTGACATTTAAAGGCTTCACTAGGGTAATTAGGGTAACTAGGCAGGTTAGGGTAATTAGGCAAGTTATTGTATAACGATGGTTTGTTCTGTAGACTATCAGAAACAAATATAGCTTAAAGGGGCTAATAATATTGACCTTAAAATGATGTTCAAAAAATTAAAAACTGCTTTTATTCTAGCCGAAATAAAACAAACAAGACTTTCTCCAGAAGAAAAAATATAATCAGACATACTGTAAACATTTCCTGAATCTGATCAACATCATTTGGAAAATATTTAATAAAGAGAAAGAAAAAAAAAAATAAAGGGGGGCGAATAATTCTGACTTCAACTGTATGTGTGTGTGTGTGTGTGTGTGTATATATATATATATATATATATATATATATATATATATATATATATATATATATATATATATATATATATATATATATATATATATATATTTATTTATTTTTATATATTTTTTTTAATTGTTATTATTTTATTATAAGT
The DNA here is from genome assembly GCF_052040795.2 of Danio rerio. Lineage (NCBI taxonomy): Eukaryota > Metazoa > Chordata > Actinopteri > Cypriniformes > Danionidae > Danio > Danio rerio. The sequence continues at coordinate 1,976,924 of NC_141027.1, read as the reverse complement.
AGTTATGGACCACTAACATATAGTACTCTAACGTAAAGTACACAGGATTTGTTTTTATTTTAATTCCTAATAAATTTTTCTGTGTATGATTAAGTTATTTATTGGTATTTATTATTTTTATTTTACTTTAGTTTTATTTATTTATATTTGAAAAACTTATTGAACGCTATAAGTAAACAGCACCCATAATGTTTGCATAATCAAAACATAATTTTTAACCATACTATAGTAAAGTGTAATATATAATCCTCTACTCACACTCGCTCATAAATGATCATAAAAGTCCTGGTGCTGCAGGTATTAGGAGGTTTGCGTTCATTGAACAGTAAGAATGATTAACAAATCCACATGCAACAGTCTTTTAAATGTGACGTCACGTCTTCAGTTTCGTGCTCAGCCACGATTTGCACTCACACTACAAGCGTACCACGACTGTGCCCAAGTGAACACCGCTCTAGAACAGCACTTCCAACCGGGCCAGGGCCGGCAAACAGAACCATACCTGGGCCATATTCAGAGCCCCCTCACTCTATGCTGACATCATCTTCAGCAGCTCAAACACTCTAATGGACAGACGGCTGCTTCTCACTCAGGGCTGCTGTTTATGCTAATGAGGGAGAGATGGGCACTAGTAGGCGGGGCTTTCCCCCTCTGATGACACGTACAAAGGGAGAATGTCAATCAAAGTGTTTCTGCATCAAGTCTGATTATAACAAACACAATTAATACATTTCTATCATTAGAGGCTGGATATGTTCACACGACTGGATTTAAACCCCTTATAGAAGTGATTTCTGCATGATAGCTCCCCTTTAAAACTGATTTCTTATTTTTTCTCTGCTGTTTGTAGATGGAAGTTCTTCAGTCTGCATTTGGTGGCCAAATATCAGGACAGCATTATTCACATCCCCAAACTACACACGTCATGAACGACTGGGCATCGTTTAACGAAACTGAACAGCCTAACATGGATCCATACTCATCCCAAACACCACCTCATCACTATCAGACTCAAACACAGCCAGTCCCGATGGAGGATCTCCAGCGGTCTGATGGCCAAAACATGCTTTATACACCAGAAACAGCTCACATGACTATAGCGCTCCACGACAACACACAAATCCTCTACATCACCGATGATCCAGCACAAACTCTTCAAGCGACACACATAGTCTATCAATCAGATCCCGCCGTCCAGCAAGACCCACATTTTGATGGGTACTTTCATGCATCTCCTGCGTTCAATCCTCCTCCAGTTTTCACACATCCTTGTGTAGTCCCTCAATTGAGCCATTCATGGCCTGTAAATGCGCCTCAGATGAACGCTAACATCATGTGCGATGCTTTAAACGCCCTCCATAATCCATTCTGTCAGATTTCCGGGCCTCCACAACATTTCAATCAGGCGTTTAATTCAAATGTAGCCCCGTGTATGAACAGTCCCACATGGTGTTATCCTCAGAGCGTTTACCCTTCACCGCGGTCACCAAGTGAAGGACACGAAGAAAGCGGCGGTCATGCCAAGAACAGTTCCCCTCAAAAGATGATGGAGACTTTAGGGACAAAGGTCAACCAAGAGTCAATGGTCAGCGAAGGGTCAGAGGTCACGAGTGGCATTAAGGAAGAGGACGATGATGTGTGTGCGCAGTTTCTGACTGAGGTAAAAGACTGCACTCTTATTGACACTCATATTTGTTTACATCAGTGAATTGTGGATGTTCATGACAAGGTTAATGTGGATAAATCTAAATATTGCAGCAATAATAATAATAATAATATAGATGAAATATAATAATAGTGATGTAGTTTGCACTGTCAAGGTAGAGTTCCCCGTGAATAGCTTTTAAATGTGCATTTGTCATTCGATGTTTGACGTATTCTGAACTCACACATGAATAGGGGCGGGGCATAGAGTAGCTCCTCCCCTTAATAACAGCTAATAAAATTTCTCACAGCTCTGCCAGTGAGAGCAATCCGCTTGTTAAGTGTGACGTCACGCGAAGCGGCTTCCGGGTCTAAGGGCTAAATCAGTGGTCACCAAACTTGTTCCTGGAGGGCCGGTGTCCTGCAGATTTTAGCTCCAACCCTAATCAAACACACCTGAACAAGCTAATCAAGCTCTTACTAGGTATATTGAAACATCCAGGCAGGTGTGTTAAGGCAAGTTGGAGCTAAACCCTGCAGGGACACCGGCCCTCCAGGACCGAGATTGGTGACCCCTGGGCTAAATGGTTAATAAAATGGTAACTATAAACGTTTACAAAGCGATTTAATACTTTCGAAATTCACGATGGCAGTATATATGTCCATGCCTAATTTCCGATGGCCAGAAAGTGATTCATTTTTTTTTATAAATTGTTAAAATGTTGGTATTTGTGATGCAGAAAGCCCAGAGATTGTTGTGTACACTATGACTTTATATAAAATTAACTTTATTATGTGATATGAATTAAAAGTGATCATAAACTAATCATTTTTCAACTCAAATGAGTGGCAACTCGGACCCGGAAACAGTATTACATACGTCACCAACACGTCACCACTTAACAAGCGGATAATATCCAGATGCAGGCCAGCAGAACCACACACGTTTCAGGCACACACGATCTAGGCAAACCATATATGGTTTCGACAGATGCTAATGGTTGTTAACGTCTTCTTAGACATCATCATCAATATACTTTATATATATATATATATATATATATATATATATATATATATATATATATATATATTACACAATAAACAATAGTTTTCTATCAGTCATCACAGATGATCAGTCATTATCTGACAGAGTCAGTATAGCTGATACTCATTTGCTCGCCTGCTGAATGATCTGTATACTTTTTGGTTCACTGTTGATTCAGTTTAGTAACTGAAACCCCTATTTGATTCAAATGTACTGAATCGAATACAAAACTATTCAAATATTAAGCATATTTTGAAAAAATTACAATGGTTTCTGAGGTTAGATGAATTTAAAACTGTTGTATAACACTCAACACAATATTGGGATACTATAAAACACCATACCTGCTGTTTAGATGTGAAAACCTGGGAAACCTGCAAATTAGCCACACAGAGAATAAACATCAAAACGCTATACTTGATCAAGCTGACTGCTATTCCCATTTTGTTAGTTTGTATTTATGCATATTAATGTAATCGACAACTACTTAATTTAAAGGTAGGCTATGCTTTGAACGTCATTTTACTTTGGTTCACCGTTTATCCAGTTCAGTAACTGAAGCTGATTTACACGAACTGAATGGATCTTTACAAAACGAGTCAAACACGTACTCTGAGAAAAATGCAATGTTTTCTGTCTTGAGATGCATTTAAAACTGTTGTACAAGACTCAACATAATATTAGGACATTTTAATACACCCCAACCTGCTCTTTGGATGTGAATTTGTGAATTCAGAAACTTAGCCTTTCTAGCTAACTGTACTCACCAAACCGCCATACACGATTCTTGATCGATTTGATTGCTATTAAAATTTGAATCACTTGTATTTATGTATACCAATGTATATTTGACAATTACACAATTTAAAGGTAACGTTAAGCTTAAAAAGGCAGTACTTTAATTCGGTTCACCGCATCAGTTCAGTAACTGAAGCCCTTGGCTGATTCAATCGAACTGAATCGAATCATTACAAAATGATTCAAATATTAAACGCATATTCTGCGGAATATACAATGTTTTATGAAGTTAGATGCATTTATAACTGTTGTATAACACTTAACACAGTATTAGGACACTTTAAAACACCAAAACCTGTTGTTTAAATGTGAATTTGAGAAACCTGCAGACACAGTTTCGCCACAGCTAACAGAAAATTAACATAAAAAATGTATAGTAATGTACGATCGACAACTAGGCTACTTAATTTAAAGGTATGCTTTAAAAGGCAGTTTATACTTTGGTTCGCTGTTGATTCAGTTCAGCAACTGAAGCCCCTAATTGATTCAAATGAACTGAATCGAATCATTAAAAAGGAGTCAATTGAATTATTAAACATCACATTCTGAGAGACAATGCAATGTTTTCTGACTTGAGATGCATTTAAAACTGTTGTATGAGACTTAATACAATATTAGGACACTTTAATACACCCAAACCTGCTCTTTGGATGTGAATTTGTAAATTCAGAAATTAGCCTTTCAAGCGAATTGTACTCACCAGACCGCTTTATCGATTTGATTGCCATTTCCATTTTTATCATTTGTTTTTATGTATCAATGTATATTTGACAACTACACTATTAATTTAAAGGCCCGCTTTAAAAGGCAGTACTTTAGTTCGGTTCACACTGCGTCAGTTCAGTAACTGAAGCCCTTGGTTGATTCAGTCGAACTGAACCGAATCATTACAAAATGATTCAAATAGTAAACGCATATTCTGCGGAAAATACCATGTTTTATGAAGTTAGATGCATTTATAACTGTTGCATAAGACTCAACACAATACTAGGACACCTTAAAACACCATAATCTGCTTTTAGATGTGATTTTGTGAAACCTGCAAATTAGCCACAACAAAAAATAAACATCAAAACACCATACAAGATACACGTTTGACTGGATTGCTTTTCACATTTTTCTGAGTTGTATTCATGCATATCAATGAATATTTTACAACTACTTAATCTAAAAGTAAGCTTTAATATAGTTCGCTGTTGATTCAGTTCAGTAACTGAAGCCCCCTTCCTGCTGAAAGAAACAGTATAAACCAGCCTAGGATGGTTGGCTGGCTTTAGCTGGTTGACCAGTCTGGTTTTAGAGGGGTTTTATAATAGCTTAGCTGGTCAGGCTAACGACCAGCTAAATCCAACTAAACCCAGCTTGGTTTTGGTTTAAGCTGGTTTTTGCAGCAGGGTGATTCAACCGAACTGAATCGAATCATTACAAAATGATTCAAAACGTATATTCTGCGAGAATTACTATGTTTTCTGAGCTTAGATGCACTTAAATCTGTTGTAGGGGATTCAAACACAATATTAGGATGCGAAATGGTTTTCTCTTCAAGTGAACCCAGCGTTTCTAGTAGCCTATGTTTGTTTTTCTCTTTCAGGCTGATTTGGACATGGACTACATCAACTTTCTGTTGTCATCAGATCACAACATCTTCAACATCCTCAACGAAAACTCCAGCAACACTCCTGGAGGCTCAGACTGGATCCCTACAGTGGTTTCTGAAGCACCGATTCAGTCGGCATGGACTCCACAGCCTGATTCCAGTCCTTCTAAAACCACAGATCTGTGTTTACCTCAATATCAAATCCCATTTCATGCATCTATATCGCATGCATTTCAGGGGATTATGATGGAAAATGAGCTTCGAACTCTTCCTGAGCTTCTGTTTGTAGATCATGAGGCCCAAAATACACAAACAACCCAAAATTATTTAATTGGAGAGGCTGTAAATACTGAATATGATAGAAACAATGCAAGACAGCAAGATGAGCTTCCATCTGTTGATTCAGTCCCTCAAACACTGACTAAAAACATAGGAAATCATCAGAAATTAGAGTATGATGGAGGCAAAAGCATGGCAGACAAAGAACAACAGGATAAATGCCAACATGTGATAAATACAATTGACGGTGGAGACACAAACTCAGAGTTTCCCACTGATTCCCAAAGTCAAGTCAAAACAAACACAGCGAAAACTGAAGGAAATACTGTAAACAAAGTGAAGAGATCCAGAAGACGCAAACACCGGAAGACCACGAAGCCCAATGAGAGATCAGCACCTGAAAATACAGACGAAAGAACAAAATCGACTGGAAAAACTCAAGGAAGATTGGAGAGATGCAGAAGGACACAGCCAAATAATCCAGACGGGATCAGAAATACAGCAGTGTGAAGAGCAGAGAGAAGAAAACACGAAAGAATTAGAGAGAAAAGTCAATAAAGACAAGAAACTAAAAGTTAGAAAGCAAAAAAACATAGCAGAAAAGTATATTGATGTGTATACATGTAAACAACAAACTACAATGTCCGAAAAACAACAGAAGTCAATGAGAATGACCAATAAAACATTCAAATGAAGCACAGGAGTGTGGGTATTCACTTCATAAACGTCATTCCTACATTTTCTTTTCAGCTTAGGCCCTTTTTTAATCAGGGGTCGCCACAGCGGAATGAACCACCAACTTATCCATCATGTGTTTTATGCAGTGGATGCCCTTCCAGCTGCAACCTAGTACTGGGAAACACCCATACACATTCACACTCATACACTACAGCCAATTTAGTTGATCAATTCCCCTATAGTGCATGTGTTTTGACTTTGGTGGAAACAGGAGCACCCGGAGGAAACAACAACATGGGAGGATCATGCCAACTCCACACAGAAACACCAACTTACCAAGCTGGGACTCGAACCAGAGACCTTCTTGCGGTGAGTTAACAGCGCTACCCACAGCACACAGTCTTCATAAAAGTAATGAATTACATAATTTACACTGTATTTAAGTGAAGTTTCACAAACTAATTTGGAGAGAAGTGTGACGGTCTTGCTTGGGCTGTCTTCTTACTGTACACTGTACAATGGAGACAGACAGCGCGTGTAAATAGTTGCTGGTTCACAAAGAAAATGACCACCTCCACAGCAATGCTTCGTTTTATTTAAAACAGTTTTATATATTTTTTTATATACCAATGAATTCTTTTTAACTTTGTGATCGTATAGTGTAAATTTTAACAGTCAGAATATGAAAAACATAACACACTTTGAATTTTACATGACAAATTAATGAATCACAATTCTCAATGTACAATCACTGAGTGTAACAGCAATACAATTCAACTCCAAAAGTAAGGAAACTTCCCCACCTAGAGGAGACTTTTAGTAACTCGTTTTGAGTAAGAAGAAAAAGAATTACAAACAATTCATTTATAAGATTTAACACATACCTGTACAATGGAGACATAAATAGTTGCTGGATCAAAGAAAATGACCACCTCTATATGAAACACAAAACAAATTGATTTCAATCAGGCCTCGTTATATAAACACGTTATAAACACAAGATTGAGCAGCACACTCGACGCCAAACACAACTCAACAGTATCCTAACATATTCATTGAAACATTAAGTCACATCAAAGCTAATATTTATGTGTTTTAAACACTTATTAATGGTCATTTTACCCAAAGCAATGCTTCGTTAACTCTGCTGTGGGCGGTCTCTACTCCACGCGCTTATTACATCACACACACTCTAGAGGGCGCTGTCCCCATTTAGGCATTAATTTAACACACTTATTTACTCCGTTACAGAAGCATGTGATATGATTGATCAGCCTGATCTCACGAGAAAACGTAAGTATTTTACGTTTGTTCAGTTTAGTGGCTAATTCAGAGTTCAGTCGTATGAAAATGTACGATTTTTAAAAAGGAGGCGTGGCACCTAACCCCACGCCTAACCCCAACCGTCTTTGGGTGATTAGCAAATCATACTAAATTGTACGAATTAGATTGTACGAATTCATACAAATTAGCCACTAAATCAAAAAGTTACGAATTGCTGTGAGATTGCGTTGGATTGACCGCAGCTGGTCTCTTATCTACAATCATTAGCTAGCCAATCAGATTAATCCATGCTCACTATATGTAGCCTAGCAAAAAACTACTCTTATCTTCGTTTTCCACAGGTAAACTATCTCCGAGCTCTGGGTTCTCTCTCAGGACAGCATGCCAAACCTGCTTATATCATAAAGCAATATCTAAGTGTGAACTTTTAAAATTACTTTAAGTACTGTCTGAATAGTCCGTGTTTTGATTCGGTACTATTTAAAATACATCTTAAAATCTCAATATAATGGAAAGAATGGAATGTTTGTGTTATATTGGAGTCGAACGTGAGTGTTTCAGTTTAAAAGCTAAATACATAATTTATGTAATGTAATGCTCAAGATAAACGAGTCCATGGAAACAAAATCTTTCAAACCTTTCATAAATCACAGTCAAATTTCTCACACAGTTTATTCCTCAAGCATCTTGACACAAAACATCAGAACATGAGCAATATCACAGGAGTAGCAGTGTGATATGGCTGTATGAGGCGTGCGTTGTGTTGAGGCTGAAGGCCAACCGTCTTACACCCCATTCACACGGGGCTTCAGCGTCAACGCTTGACTGAAGGCGTGTCTGAAGTTGGGGCTGAAGCGATCGTCATAGCAGCGTCAGCCAATGAAATTCAGTCAGCATTAGGCCACTGTCTAGCTGGTGTATTTGCATACAGCGATCTGATTGGCTGACGCTTCTGTCGGTGCTTAAAATTGAGCTAGTCCCAACTTCTGCAGCGAGCAACGACTCTGAAGCGGTAATACACTGTTCAGTTCAGTAATACACAAGTGTGAAGAGGCTGTGCAAGTGCAGAATGTTGCCCGGCTTTCAGCCAATCAGATTCAAGAACCAGACAGAACTGTTGTACATCTATCTAGCTCTCCGTATATGGTCATTTGTCGCAATTAATTGGACGCATGTTCAATTGTCTTGCCAAATGAAATATTTAGTTAAAACTATTCAGCAAAATGGGAACTGTACTCCCTTACTCTCAGTAAATCAGTCATTTAATTACACCAATTAATGACCAGAGGACCCATCTCGTCTTTATTTAAGAGATTTAATATATTAAAAGTATAAAATATGACACATCGGCAGAAATCTTCAACAGTCAAACGTCTGTGTTCTTCCCCCCCCCATCATATACAGCTTAAAAATGACAAAAATATACAATTATAAATACACGTACAGATCCTTCAGGAGTCATTATAAAACACATATAGAAGCTTTTGTTCGAAGGCACGATTATTTAGTGGCATATCCTCACAGTATTTTCCCCAGCGCCAAGATTTACATTTAAAAACAAGAAACCTAAAGTCTTCGCTCTCGTAAACGTCAGCCTTCACACTCTCATGTCTTTTCATTATTTAAGATGTTCATTCGCGGATGTTCATCCCAGTGTTGCGATACAGTAATAAGTCACATGTCTTCAATCTGTTTTCCGATTGGTCGTTCTGTAACCGTGGTAAATGCCATTATTATTGCCGTTGGTTTTTCCATTGGGAAGTCCGTTGTGATTTCCGTCCTCGAGTCCGCTAAAGTGCAGATACTCCGTTATTACCTTCCGGTACGTCGGATGAGTCAACAATATGTCTCGGAGAGAAGCTGTAAAAGAAGAACAGATAATTAATTATTAGTAGAGCTGCACGATTAATTGTTAAAAGTTCACAATATCAGACTCATTCCAGAATTGTGGGTCCATCTTACATTCATTCTTTAGTACACAATTTCAATCTGACAGTAAACTGAATCCATTATTAATGTAACATGCAAAGTGCAATAGAGAACATTTGACTCTTACTAATTGTTAATAAACTTGTTAATTTATCAGTAACAAGAGCTGACTATAACAGATGACAAAATGGCAACAACAGAACTGACAATAGATGAAAACATGAGTTGACAAAATAACAGTTGATGATAATAGTTGACTGAGGCGGCTGACTAGATGAAAACAGTTGATGATAACAATTGACAAAAATAAAAGTTGATGGTAAGAGTTGAAAGGATAAGAGTTGACAGTTGACTACAACCAATAACAGACGAAGAAAAAAAAAAAGACAATAGACAAAAACAGTTGATAGTTGACGAATCAATAACAGTTGACAAAACAACAACAACAGTTGATGAAATAAGAGTCGACTAAACAACAGAGCTGGTCACAATCGTTGTTGATAACAGTTGGTAATAGACAAACAGTTGTTAAAAACAGTTGACGATAACAATTGACAAAAAACAGAATGGACAACAAGTTCTTGGGTCACAGTTGACAAAACAATAAGAGTTGAGAGTAACAGTTGACTATAACCAATAACAAGATTCGACTAAAGAACAGAGCTGATCACAATAGTTGATGGTAGCAGTTGACAATAGACAGTTGATGATAAAGTTAGAAATAGACGAAAACAGAGTTGACGAAAACAATGACAAAGAAAGTTGACTTAACCATTTTCATCAACTGTAATCGCTTAAACAATAACAGTTGATGAAAAACGAAAGTTGATTAACAAAGTTTATGATAATAGTAAACTGTAACTCTTGACGATAACAGTTTGTAATAGACAAAAACGGTTGTTAAAAACAGAGTTGACGATAACAATTGACAAAAAACAGAATTGACAAAACAAGTTGACAGTAACAGTTGACTAACCAATAACAGACTACACAAAAACTGTTGACAATAGACAATAACAGTTGACGAAAAACAAGAGTTGGCGACCAGTAACAGAGTTGACGATAAACAATAACAGTTGATGAAAAACAAGAGGAGTTGACTAAACAGGGTTAACGAAAAAAAAAAAGTTGACAGTAACAGTTAACGATAAACAATAACAGACTAGACAAAATAAAAAAAACAACATTTGACGAAAAACAAGAGTCAACTAAACAATAACAGAGTTGATGATAATAGTTGACTAACAGTTGACGATAGACGATAACAGTTGGCAATAGACGAAAACGGTTGTTAAAAACAGTTGATATAAACAGAGTTGACGATAATAATTGACATAACAGAATTGACAAAACAACAAATTGACGGTAACAGCTGACTATAACCAAAAACAGACTAGACGAAAACGGTTGATGAAAAACGATAACATTTGGGGGAACACAAGAGTTGACAAAACAATGACAGAGTTGATGATAATCGTTGACTGTACCAGTACCAGAAAGCAGTTGATAAAAACAGTTGCTGAAAACAGTGCTAATGATAACAATGAAAAAAAAAAAAAAAAACTGTTATTATTTCAACACTAACAGTTGATGAAAAGTTGATGACAACAGATCTGATAACTAATAACAGTTGACAAAAACAAGAGATGACCGTAACAGCTGTCGATAAACAATAACAGACTATACGAAAATAAACATCTGATGAAAAACAAGAGTTGACAATTCAGTAAGAGTTGAAAGTAGTTGACTGTAACAGTTGACAATAGACAATAACCGTTTACTGTAGTGGAGTTGACGAAACAATAATCTAGTTGACGGTAGCGGAGTTGATGGTAGTTGATAACCAATACCAGTTGACGTAACAAGAACAATTGACATTTTCCACTATGTTGTACTTCATTATAAACATTACTTTTAGAAATAACGGGATAGGTGTTATTCCAAATGGTTTCATTAAAAGTTTGTTGTAAAATAAATAAATAAATAAAATTATGAAAATAAATTAATAATTAATAAACAAAATAAATAATAAATAAATAAATAAATAATAATAATAATACATAGAAAATTTATTCTTGGAGACGCAAAAATGTAGCCACAATTCTAGAAAAATCACCCACATTAAATCTCAATTTACAATGACCATATTGTATAATGTTACCTATTGTACTTTACAATCCTTTTGCAACTGTACTGTTGTTAAAACATTTGTTTACTCTAAACATTTTTGTTAAAGCAATGCACATTTGTTTGTTATTAGATCAGTTAAAGTAACATTTTTGCAGTTTTGGTGATTAAATTGCAACAAATAAGCCGAGAAAACAGCATTTAAAAATCCACTTGGCAATTCAATATGAGTTTTAGCAATTAAACTGTTACACCAAAGAGGTGGAGACGAGCAACCATTCAAATTGCATTCGTCACTGAATATTTCATTCAAAGTTTTTTAAAATGACTATTACAGCTTTAAAAGGATCCCCTTTTCACAGCTAGGGTCAATATCATGGTGATATAGTGATAAATAATTAGACAAAAAAAAAAAAAGATATTTCGCAACAGAGTTTGATTACATCTGTAAGCCCAATGCAGTAAGTTATCTATATATTTAATTTATATTATTTTCAATTAATTACATCATTTATTAAAGAGTTGGTTTAATATTTCCATTCAGAAAAGTAGGAAAATCCAAATCATTATTATAAACCAAACAAAAAATAATAGTTTCTCTGGGTTTCTCCAAAGTGGCGCGTGCGTGCGCGTGTTGTACCTTCAGTAGGCTGCCCCCTGCTGGTCAGAGCACTGTACATCTCTGTGATGCTTCTCTGAGGGATTCCCAGCAGCGCCCCCATCAGGCTGGACAGATCCTCTGCACTCAGCTGACCGTCCGCATCCGTGTCAAACCACTGCACACAGACCAAAACAACATTCACACACTCATAAATGAAGACTGCACTGAAATGACCTCGCCGAGCAGCGAATATCAGTGTTGCTGCATAACGCACTGTAAATCAGCCAGAACACACACTCTGCAGAACATGTTTATGACACGACACACCTACACACACACACACACACACACAAATGCATACTCTGTGAATCTGTGTGTGAGAGGTGACGTTTGTGTGAACGAGAGAACAAATACGAACGCACACACACACACTTACCATAAAGGCAATGTGTATGAGCGACTCCAGACTCCAGAATCCAGAAACAGCAGAAACACTCAGACAGATCTGCCGCAGATCCACCATATCATCCTGAAACACACACACAAGCCACATTATTCCTCTACATCCAGTTGAGATGTTGTGTTTGAGTGTGTATTGGTCAGGTTTTTGTCCTGTGTGCAACACTAGTGTCCTCCACACCTCCTCCTCCGTTGTAGCTGTGTAATAACTCTGATCATTCAGTGGAGGGATATGGAGCTGTAATGCTCTCTAAACCTGCCGGAACTACTTTAGCAAAGCCTTTATCTGACAATAACCAAACGCCTGCAAGTGACCATCAGCCAATCAGAATCCAGCAGGTGTCCAAGTCAGTTATATTAACCGTGTAGTTTAAGACGGTCAGACAGATGATATTCATATTATTTATGTAAAGGGCTGGCCCAGAGTGTGCTTTTAAGGCTTGGTTGCGTTTATAAGACTCATGCTTCACTTGTAGAAAATCAGGTTATCGCTCATTTATCTTACTTTGATTATAAACGGCTACTCAGATTTGCGTTGTAAACATTAAGTTAAAATGATATATGTTTATTTCATATATTAAAGGTTTTAGTTATGATAATCCCAAAATAATTCTGCTGAAATCCGCAGATTTTCAACATTATTCAGCGCAGAAACAGCAAATAATGTCCGCAGATTCCGTGTGGCCCTTCACATGATGACGCACCGCAGATTATATTAAACTGACAGTGAAAGAGGGGCGGAGCTAAAAAAAAAAACCACCCCCTACTCAATATTCAATTCCAGCAGGAAATGCATCATCACAGTGGAATAAAAGTCTGCATCATCTTCCGGTTCATTAGGAGCAAATATTTGATCTGTGATATTTCAGTTTATCTTAAAGGTGGACTGATTGAACATCTATTTTAATGCAACTCAGATGAATTCAAAAGTTTAGTATAGTACTCTTAAATTAATCATTATTGATTCAAAGCAGCTTTACAAACACTGCAGATCGTGACATGACAGCAGTGAATAATGCCAGCTTACAGGAAACCTACAGCGGTTTCCCCTCACAAACACACTGCAGCTTCAATCAAGAGCCCATTCTCTATCAGTCATGACCGTGTGTGTGTGTGTGTGTGTGTGCGCAGTTTATCAGATGTTCTGGTTTAGACGCACGCACGCGCACACACTTTACCTTTGAGTAAAGCGAGCAGATCTTCGCCGCCGTCTGCTTCTCCTCCAGCCCCAGCACAGTGGTCAGCTGATCAGCCGTTACCATGGTGATCTCGCCTGAGTGACAGCTGTCAATCATGTCCTTCATCACTGACTCCACACGAGACTTGGAGAAACTGAAGAGCAGGAGGAAAGATGAGTGAGATACTCTATACACACACACACCATATATGCACGCACGCATACACACACAATATACAAGCAGTCGCACAAACACACATACATGCATACAATACCAACACAGATACACAAATCGACACACACACACACACAAAATATATGCACTCACTAAAACATACAGAAACACACACACACCCACACACACACACACACATGCAAACTTAAACATACCACACAAACATATAATTTATTAACATAATAAACACACACACACACAATACCTGTTAACACTCAATACACAGAAAACACACTTGCAAACTTAAACATAACGCAAATATATAACACAATCCACAATCAGACCAGCAGGGGGCAGCCTACTGAAGGTACAATACACACACTTACCACACAAACATACAACACACACACACACACACACACACACACACACACACACACATATATATATATATATAATTAACATCATATAAACACACACACACACAAACACACACACACACTACCTGTTAACACTCAATACGCAGAAAACACATGCACACAAAATCAAACATAGTACACACACACACTTGCAAACTTAAACATAACAAACAATCCACAGATACACACACACACACACATACACACACACACACTATATGCAATCACACACATACACACTTCAACAGATACACAGAAAGCGACACACTTAAACACACCACACAAACATATTACACACAAATATAGTTCATTCACACACACACACACACACACACAATAATTATATATATGCACACACAATATTTGCACTCAACACACAAATATAATTCATTAACACACACACACACACACACACACACGCGAAGACTTATGCACACACACACACAAAAAACATCATGAGTGAGTCTATTCACATGAACACACACGCATACACGTATACACACACTTACGAATACACTCCTGCACTCACTTATAAACACACTCACACGCAGACAAACAAAAAACAAAGTGCGTGTTCACAAACACACACTTATGAATACACTCGTGCACTTACTCCACACACACACACACTTGCAAACTTACCACACAAACATACAACACACATATAATTAACATAATATAAACAAACACACACACACACAGTCTCGTACCCCTGCTGGTGGAGCAGTCGGAGTGTTTCCTGAGCTGGAGGTTCAAGAGGAAGTGAAAGATTTCCCAGTTTTTGGACAGGAAATCCCTCCATCACATAATCAGTGGCGGGAACACCGAGAGCTCTGGACAAACACACACACACACGTTACTATTACGGCTACTTTTCATGAACTTGAAACACACACACACACTCTTCAGTTATGATGAGGTCTGATTAGTCAGCTCCCCATGTATACCTCTCTGTGTGTGTGTGTGTGTGTGTGTGTGTGTGTGTGTGTGTATGTATATACACACACACACACACGTATGCAAGTATGTATGTATGTATGTATGTATGTATGCATGCATGTATGTGTTTGTTCTGACCTGGCCATGAGCTTCTGCACGTTCTCTGCGTATAACTCTGGGTTCTGCTTCTCCTCTGCTGACGGAGTGTACACCGGGAGAAACTACAACCAATCAGAGCAGAGATGATTATTACTGGAGACATTCTATTGGCCACAGCTGTGCCAGAGATGGATATGACTGGCTCTCGTGTCTGTCAAAGGAAGCCCCACCTCCACAGTGATGCTGCTGTAGATCTGAGACGTGGTGTGCCAGAGCGCGCCCAGCCTGACAAATCAATCAAACAAACAAGCAAAATGAAATGTACACAATTAAAATAAATATAACACAAACAAAACACACATGCACACAAAGACACACATAGGTAAATATTAATGAACAAAGCACACAAACACATGAAGCAGCAACACACAAAACAGTACAATTTATTTGTGCACATAAATAAACAGTAGTATTAAACACACAAAACCAAACACCCACGGACAAAATAAACAGCACATGTGTGTGCACAAACACACAAAATAAACAATGTACACATAAATAAATAAACACAAATAAATGAATGAACAAATATACACATAAATAAATAAATAAATAAATATACACATAAATAAATAAATAAATAAATAAATATACACATAAATAAATAAATAAATACACATATAAATAAATATATACAAATAAATAAATACACAAATAAATAAATAAATATACACAAATAAATAAATAAATATACACAAATAAATATACACAATTAAATAAATAAATGAAAATAAATACACATAAATATACACAATTAAATAAATAAATAAAAATAAAAATAAATACACAAATAAATAAATAAATAAACATAAATAAATAAATAAAAATAAATACACAAATAAATAAATAAATTAAATAAACAAACACAAATAAATGAATAAATAAATAGATTAATAAATAAAATAAATTAATTAATTACATAATAATAATAATAATAATAATAATTATCAACAGAACAAAAAACAAACAAAAAAAAACAAACAATCCTTCTTACCATGACAGTCCTTTCCAGGTCCAGCGCACAGTGTCCTGCAGATCAATCAATAACTCATCATACTCCTATTCATTTGATCAATTACCTACTCGCATTATTAACCAATATATCACACAATACACATTTTAGAGCAGGGGTTTTCAAACTTTTTCAGCTGAGGGCCCCTTTGTGTAGGGCGAATTCTTTTGGGGACCCCCAAAAAATGAAAAAAAAAAAAAAAAAACTCAAATTAACAACTGTACTTAAAAAATGTTTAATTGTATTATTCAATACATTTATATTATTATATATTATTCAATACATTTATAGTATTCACTATCTGGATTAATTTTTATAAGATGTCAGTTGAGTTGACATGGTTTCAGTGAAATCTTCAAGCGCAGTGTTCATTGTGGTCTGTTCTCATTGGATTCCATCAAGACATATTTTGTGTACGAGTCGTCACATTTACAAAGTTTTTTTATGCCATTTTTATGCTTTTTTTCTGCCTATGCACAGCTAGACTCTTCTGTATTTACCCTTACAGCTGAGACTCTAAAAGTATCTAAAGATTTAAAGCTTTAAAGTTTTAAAGAGTTTTGTCATTCATCAGCCTGTTAACAGTTAACTGTACTGTT